>NW_026716132.1:0-18515 GCF_029784015.1 Lycium ferocissimum
ACGAACTTGGTACTTAACTGGGAAAATGCCATTTCATGGTTCGAAAGGGCATTGTTCTTGGGCACAAGGTATCGAGCAAGGGAATAGAAGTTGACAAGGTGAAGATTGAAGTAATTAAAAAATTTTCACCACCCGTTTCAGTTTGAGGAGTGCGCAGTTTTCTTGGGCATGCAGGTTTCTATCGACGGTTCATCAAAGACTTCTCTAAAGTTGCTAATCTAATGTGCAAGCTGTTAGAGAAAGATGTGAAGTATGTGTTTAATGAAGCTTGTCTGACGGCTTTTGATGAGTTGAAAAAAAGGTTAATATCTGCTCCTATTATCATCGCACCTGATTGGTCTCTGCCGTTTATTTTGATGTGTGATGCAAGTGATTTTGCTGTGGGAGCTGTCCTTGGTTAGAAAAAGGACAAGATTTTTCATCCTATTTATTGTGCCAAGAAGACACTTGATGTGCAAACCCTTAATAACTATACCCATGCAGGCGGAGTTATCGTGGTTGTCTACGCCTTTGAAAAATTTCGATCATATCTTGTGGGCACGAAAGTGATTGTATACACTGATCACACTGCAATTCGTTATTTGTTTGCAAAGAAGGATGTAAAGTCGAGTCTTATTCGTTAGATGTTGCTGCTGCAAGAGTCTGACATTGAGATTCTTGATCGGAAGGGCACATAAAATCAAGTTGCAGATCACTTATCGAGATTAGAAGATCGGGAACATGTAGATGAAGCAGTGGTGATTAAGGAGACTTTTCCTGATGAACAACTTTTTGCTCTTCAATCAGCTGAGGTGCCATGGTATGCAGACATGGTGAACTTTATAGTAAGTGAGATTTACCCCCTTGGTGCTAATCACGAGAAGAAGAAGCGATTTTTGCATGATAGCCGTTTCTATGTCTGGGATGAGCCCTATCTCTACAGGGTTGGCACAGATCAACTGATTAGAAGATTTATTCCAGAGGAAGAGGTCCCCGCAATTCTTGAGAAGTGTCATTCATTACCCTATGGGGGACATCACGTTGGTGACAGAACAGCTGCGAAGGTACATCAGTCCGGGTTCTATTGGCCCACTTTGTTCAAAGATGCTCATGAATTTGTGCGAGCCTGCAATAGCTGCCAGAGAACCGAAAATATCTCCAAGCGTCATGAAATGCCTTTGAAGGGAATCTTAGAGATTGAACTATTTGACGTGTGGGGTATAGACTTCATGGGTCCCTTCATACCGTCAAAAAGGGAACAAGTACATATTAGTTGTAGTTGACTACGTCTCGAAGTGGGTGGAAGCCACTGCACTTCCCATTAATGACACTAGTGTGGTGGCGAGATTTCTAAAGAAGAACATTTTTAAAAGGTTTGGGACCTCGAGGGCCATCATCAGCGATCAAGGTACTCACTTTTACAATCGGTTGTTTGATAAATTATTGCTCAAGTATGGGGTAAAACACAAGGTGGCAACTGCATATCATCCTCAGACGAGCGGTCAAGTGGAAGTATCAAATCGAGAGATTAAGAGAATTCTGGAGAAGACAGTGAGAGTGAGTAGGAAAGATTGGTCGTTGAAACTTGATGATGCTCTGTGGGCGTACAGAACAACCTATAAACTCCCATCGGCACATCTCCCTATAAGCTCGTCTACGGTAAGGCATGACATCTACCCGTTGAGCTTAAGCATAGAGCATATTTGTCAATAAAGAAGCTTAATCTGGATTTGGAACAGGCTGGTGAAAAGAGGTTGCTGCAATTGCACGAGTTGGAAGAGTTTCGATAACATGCATATGAGAACGCTAAGATGTACAAGGAGCGGACAAAGAGACTTCATGACAAGCGCATCCAACTTCGTGAATTTTAGTCCGGGCAGTTAGTGTTGTTGTATAATTCGCAGCTGAAGATTTTTGGCGGAAAATTGAAGAGCAAGTAGTCTGGACCTTTTGAGGTCGTTCGTGTCACAGCACATGGAGCAGTTGAGTTAAAGCCGCTGAATTCGGATGAGTTGTTCTTGCTGAATGGACAGCGGGTAAAGCACTACTTGGAGAGGTCATTGAGCGCGAAAGGACCTCGGTAGAACTAGAAGAGGCTTGAGTAAATCCTACGTCGTACCGCGACGTTAAATTAAGCGCTTCTCGGGAGGCAACCCGTGTTTGTAAAAGTAACATAAAGAAAAAGAAAAAAAATGAGAAAAATACAAAAGAGTCGTGCCACGACCTTAGCTAAGGCGCTGGTTGGGAGGCAACCTAACGTTTTTGTACATATTGGTCACGTTTGTTCATGTTGCAGGACTAGGGAAGGAGAAGGACCACAAAATTAGCAAATAAAGTCAAAAAAATCGTTCCAGGTTTGATGTATGAGTTGGACCCGCGACGCGGGACTAACGCCTACACTTCAACTTCCTGCAGCTAGATTTTGCGCGTTGGACCAGTGACGCGGGGCCAACACCTGATCGAAATTTGACTGCAGCTATTTTTTTAGCGCACCTGAGACACGGGTGTGATGCCTGCAAAGATTTTCTTCGAAAAAATAAATAGTCCGCGTTGGACCCCCGACGCGGTCTCAACGCGGATGTCACACCCTAATCTTGATCAGGGTGTGATGGGCACCCGACCCCGCAACCGGAGCCGAGCGAACCCGCTGACCCTTACTACGTACTGAAATTTTTTTTTTTTTTTTGAAACCTCTAAGTCGAGTACACCTAATAAGGCTCTTTTGTTACTTTCAAAATATGCACTGTATAAAACTCGTGTCATAATACAAACTGACTCATTGGCCTATGGAGCCACTGACGAACTGACTTCCGATACCCACGACTCTGTCTGCAAAGTCTCTAACTGTAATCAGAAATCCTGGCACGTGTACTCTGACTCGGCTACACTCCAGGCCAAATGGAGCTTGCCAACTTCGCTGGAACATCTTCTATATTAACTTCGATCCGTCTGGGTGTACCTGCGCGGCATGAACGCAGCCCCCCGAAGAAGAGGGGTCAGTACGAGCAATGTACTGAGTATGTAAGACATGAACAATAACAACATAGTAAGAACTGTAGAGCACATCATGTAAGGAGAGTATACTGTACATATGAGGCATATCACGTGTAAAACGTGACTGTGCATGAGTAATAACCGTACGGGAACATAGACCATATCATAGAATGAGAGTGACTCGTACATACAAGTGCCCTTGCCGTATACCGTGCCTTCTTAGCTTTCCTTACTTATATATATATACACATATATACATAAAAGTAGAATCTATCATATTGCCGAGGCGTCGGCAGCCGATCCATTTAACCATAAATATGCACATCCCGCGTCCGGGCATCCCGCGTCCGGGACGATATCATGTGCCATACTCCAACCGATGAGGTGGATATGCGTATATAACGCTCCTCGCCCTTATCTCCATCTTCCCCGTAAATATATATATTTCATGTATGAATATCGGCGTCTATAGCGCCCTGTCTCTTTCATCATATACATTTACTCCTGTCGTATACATGTATCAGCGTCTATAGCGCTCTGATTCTTTTTGTCATATGCACATACTTATATCGTATATATATATATACCAGCGTCTATAGCGCTCTGATTCTGTTATCATATACATACACGTATGTCGGGTGTACACATCAATCAGGGTCTTAAAGCATAATTCCATGTATTTAGGGTCCTTAGAATGGTCATTACCTACAATAGAATTGGGATATCCAGAAATAGTTTAACAGTCTCATATTTTCATTTTCATAACAAAGTATATCGCCTACATATCTAACGTAGGCATTTTTCTCGTCTTCGGCTTCATCGTTATTGCTATAAGATCCCATTCATCATGGATACACTTGCACTAGGATGATACTGTACTTATCGTTTGACAATCGGGACAAGGGTCGAGGATTTCCTTAGGATTCTACTCCAAAACAAGTCAAACGAGGTGATAGGGACATTCCGAGAACAGTGGGCCCACCTCGGGCCGAGTGAGATAGCGTACATAATTTACATATGTTACGTGTCATGGCGTTATTTATAATGGTTTAAGATAATCGGGTCCTCTTATGCAAGTTCTAGGGGTTTAGGAAGCTTTTTCAACATTTCACACCATTTTTAGTTCAATTCTACTGAATGAATAGTAACTAATTTCAATCTCGGATTTCTAGGAAAGGAATTGTCCCCGAGGCCCGTGTTCAAGCCTACTACGTCTAACACATGCCAAAGAAGGAAAGTGAAGTCTTACATACCTCTTTCGCTCCTTCTGCTTCTCCAAATCCTTGTTGCAAATCCGCCAAAATCTACAATTTGGTCATGTTTACCCAAAGCTTGATTAGAGCCTTTAGAAGTTGATTCTTTAAAGTAACACTTTGTCTTGCCGAAATTTCGGCAGTATTTCCCCTGTAAATACACCGTCCCGAGAATATGGCTCGGCCCAATTCATCCATTTAACAACAATCCGAGAATTCAACTCGGCCAAACCAACAACAATGCCAACGATCTTATTGTAGCAACACTTCAATATCCAATCCGATCCAATTTAATTTAATTCAATTCACATAATCTTCCATCAACTCAAACAACATACTACACATTTCATTATCATTCACTTACTTTAACTTCAACAACAACCTTTATTCTGCATAACATAATCCATAACGACAACAACTAAAACGTCAAATAACATCAATTACCATAACTTACCAATTCCATACCTTTTTCGCCACAACAACAATACATAAGTTTTCATGAATTTCCATTCTTTTCTATACATTACAACAACAACCGATACACCACATAAATTTCATTCCTTTCACGCTCCACAACATACACAACAATCAAATAACATTAAATAAAATTTGTTCATCATACTCACACCAAGGACACATACACACGGCCTCAACTTTCAACACACCATCTTTCATGTTTTTCATCCATTTTCATATACCATAACGTGCATATTCCATGATCTTCATTCATTTTTCTATGCCTTACAGCACCACATAATCATGCTAAATACACTTGATTCGTTATTCCTACACCTTACACACACCACACGACTAAACTTGAATCATGCAATATTTCATAAATTTCCATCATTTCCACATTCAATAACATACATAAACCATTCATAATACATAAAAGAGGAGGTTAAACCTCACCTTCTTCTTCACCCTTTTTCCTCTCGGCTAGCTTGATAGAACACAACAACGAGCGGTTTTCTTGCTCTAGCAACTACTCCACGTCGACGAGGACCTTCCAATTAGTAGATAACCATGGAGAGAATATTTTTCCAAGACCAAACCCAAGGGGCTGGTTTCGGCCGACCTTGGTCGCCCCCTCTCTTTCTTTTCTTTCTTTTCCTTTCTTTCTCTTGATTTCTCTAAAACTTGAAATAATGTCTTGTGCCTCCTCTTATGCATTACCCACACATATATATATATATAGTTATAGTAGCATGTGAGGGGCACATGCCCCTCTCTAGAATTTTCTCTTTTTCTTTCCATTTTCCTTTTTCTAGAGTTTTCTTGAAATTTGCCAAAAGATGACCAAATTATTCTTGCCATGCAAGCTTTGACCACATGCATAATTCCACCCTTTTTTTTTTTTCCGGCCAATATGGCCTTTTATGAAGGCCTTGTGAAATTACCATTTTACCCCTAGCCTTTCCACGAATTTACCATGAACTCCCTTGCGAATTTTTCCTTCTTACCCTTGACCTTTCTCAATATTTTCATGCAACAATATTCATAAATAATATTTATAACCAACTTGTGCATCAAAATAGCTTTGGAAAACAATCTTACCTTCCACATTCCACGACTTCTCCGAAATGTACGAGCGCACGAAATACGGGCTATAACAGCGGATAAGGCAGTTCAAATTTTTTTTAAGTTTAAAAGGGCAGATCCGCCCCTATCATTCCCATTCCCTCTCCAACTCAAAACATCTCTCCCTCTCCCCTCCCCTCTCAAAAATAATTTCTCCACCTTCCCTTTCCCTAAAATCCATAGGAAACCCACAGTTTGGAACTTCAAGAACTTGTGATTTCATCTCATAACATCAAGAGGTAAGCATAATCTTTTCTTTTTTCACTTGTTCTTGGAGATTGAAGTTGTAAAACTTGGGTTATTTGGTTTGGGCGGAATTGGGGCGGGGATTGGTATTGGTTGTTTGTAATTGATGTCTAGGGCTAGGAGATGACTCCCATTGTAGAAGGGAGGGTTTAAACCCACCATTGTTGCTTACAATTCAAAGGGATGATTCTATGCCCGCAAGGTGTTCGTAAAAATGCTCGAATGAATTTTTATGTGGAACTGTGAAGTCTTGAGTAGCAATATGACATCAAATAGTTGTACGAACCCTTGAACATTAATTGTGCTTCACTAATTGTGAATTGGGTTGAGAAAAATCATGAACCACCAACCCAAAGTCCTCAAACATGAACTAGTTAGCTTCTTGATTTTTGTTTTCTTTTGATTCTAGTCTATCTTAGTTAACTTCTTTGTTTTACTTTTTTATAATATAGTTTGAAGTAAGTGTGGGGTCGTTTCACGACTCCGTTGGTCTTTGAAATTGGATTCATTGTTTGGTATTGTTTGTTTTGCAGACAAAATGGCTAACACCAAGGGTAAAGAAATGTCGGCTGCCACCTCCACCTCTCAGGGCACGAAGAGGGCTAGAGCTAAACCCTCGACAACAAAGAAATCAGTGAAATCCACTGTGGGGGGTAAGCAGCCCGGTGCACCTATTCCTCGTCCTTCACCTGGGAGACCTCAGCCGAATCTACTTGGGCATGCTAAGGCTTGGTATTCTTAATTCAAACCCACACTCGGGTACATGCGCGAGCGGGCCATAAACCCATCCACTCTGGAGCGCAGATTTCGAAATGTCTACAACAAGCTTGTGGAGATGCGGAGGGTAAAAGTCTTTGACTCACCAGGGCCATGCAACAT
The DNA here is from genome assembly GCF_029784015.1 of Lycium ferocissimum. Taxonomy (NCBI): domain Eukaryota; kingdom Viridiplantae; phylum Streptophyta; class Magnoliopsida; order Solanales; family Solanaceae; genus Lycium; species Lycium ferocissimum. Next base: position 6,933 of record NW_026716132.1, read on the forward strand.
TGATCTGGTATTGGAATCTATGCTAACATTCAGTTTTCTCGAGACGGTATATGGCTAAAGAGTGTTTACTTGAGGGGAGAGGGGGTGCCGATCTCGCCAACCATATTGTGTGCTCACCTTGAGGTCCCTGATCATCCCACTCAGACATTGGAAGAGTTCATCAAACGGCCTGACTACAAGGCCATCCAAGAGACATTGTGTGTCCCGGATTCGAGAGCTTCATGGGCCAGTTATACGGGCAAGTATAGGCGCCACAAGTTCTTAAGGATGAACAATTTTTGCCAAGAAGCCAGAGTGTGGCTGCGTCTCTTGAACTACAGCATCTTGACATTGAAGCACTATTCTGAAGTGCAAAAAGAGAGAGTGTACATTGTTTTCTTCTTAATGACGGGACGTTTCGTCAACATAGGGCACTTGATGATGCAAGAGATGAAAAAGGTTTGTGAGAGTATGCCTCCGAGAGTGAGTTTCGAAAATACTCTCACTTCATACATACTTTGCCTTGATTAGAACTTGCATAGGCCACATGACAGGGTCGTAGAGCACCAGAGGAGGTACTTGACATTTCGAATATCAAAGCACTTGAGCTCAATAGGAAACAGCAGCTGACCCCGGCCGAAGAAAAAGCGGGCCAGTCCACTTTGTTGGCCCAACTATACAAGATGGCAATTTGTGCGGGTGAAAAATTTGATGTGGATTTCTCTGGTGTATTTGCTGAGGTCCTTCACACTCCATACTCTCGGGCTCTTGTGGGTGAGGAGTCCAGGCCGCCGGCTGATGAGGACGTGAATTCGTTGGACTTGATGGAGGCCAACATCGCCGTTGGTGAAGAGGTGGAGTCGCATATAGCAGAGGAAGAGAATGAAGAAGATCTTTGAGATGGAAGCCGAGCCTGAGGATGCCGAGGCTGATGATTTTGATGAGGATGATTAGGCCCTAGTGGGCCCCAAGGAGTATCTCTCGCCTTACTTTTTTTATTGTCTTTTCATATGCATTGAGGGCAGTACATGAAAGTAAGTGTGGGGTGGGAGTACGCCTCGAGATAGAGGATGCTTATGCCTTAGGATTTTTTTTTTTAGGATCTAATTTTAGTTTAGTCTTTCTTTTAATTAGGATTACTTGAAAAAAAAAAGATTTTGTTTTTTAGATTAGGCCCTCAGTAGTGGCATGAGTCATCCGTTAGGATTTCTGTTTTCTTTTTGTTTTTACTTCTTAGTCATAGAAAGGGTTTTTCCGGATGACGGGTGGATGACAACCTGCTTGAGGGAAAACTAGTCCTTAGGTAGGCGTATTCAAATGCTAGGTGCACGGGTTAGGTGAAGTATTGGCATATGAGTGATCTTAAATTTTTTTGTGAAAGCATGCCTTAATATTGTATCACTTTTCTTGAAAGCATTTGCTAATTGTTTTTGTTTGACGCGTTATGACCCACTTGGCATTGTGATTTCTATTGCTGTTTGATTCGAGGGACAACCGGATCCCTCTTGCGTTGATTGTGTGCTATGTGTGTGTAAGGTTTTGCATTTGTATCCACGCTTGTTATTGACATCTAGAACTTAGCGAAGCGAAATGATGTTCGGTTGAGCCTAGGAAATGATAGAGGCGTTTCTTTGATTAGTCACTAAAAAGTCTAAAATGTTATCCTACCAACTTGTAAATAACACCCAGTTAATCCCTTTGAGCCTTTAGCCTTTTCGTTGATAGCAGTAATTAGCCTTTACCCCTTCGTTCTATAAAACTTGATTTTTGATCCAAATACTCTATGAGCACTTTAATCATTTACTTATATAATGGGAGTTTGGATGTGAATGAAAGAGGGGAAGTAGTTGGTAATTGTAATCTAGGAAGACTATGGGAGCACCGAATGAAAAGAACTAATTCACTTGTTAGTTGGGAATTTCCAAAAAAAAAAAATAGAAAAAAAAAGGGAAAGAAATCTGAAAAAGACAAGAAAAAAAATGTAGCGAAAAAGTTTCCCTTCTAACTTGTGTAACTTTTAAAAGAGTGGTGCTTAAACAAAGAAAAATGGGTGAATTGGGAGAAATTTAAAGGTTGGTTGGTATTGAATAAGGGCAAATGAAGAAATTGTGCAAGAATGATAGAAGTATATGTATTAAAGTGCTTAGAGAGGTTAGTCACTATTATCCAAATAATTCCTACCCGTCCCTTAGCCTACATTACAACCCTTGAAGTCTTACTTGATTCTAGGCTCGTCTTACTTGTATTAGTGGAGTGGTTACACTACGGGCAAGCCTATGGAACGTCGTACTTTGCATGTGATATTCTTTGTGAGAGTGAGCGTAATTATTTATTTCAGGTCCATTGATTTAAACATATGTGAATCTTGAGAGATATGGACTCCTTTCTTTTGGTAAGGGCACATAATTAGCAATAGAGTGGTGAAGTGTTGATTTCATGATCATAAGAATGTTTACGTGCTTTAAAGTGGTGTCATTGGGTCAATTAGTTTTACAAGTGAAGTGTTTTTAAGGAAGATGGTCATTGTTGCTAAAACTGAGGTTTCAAATCTTTAGCATGGCTTTCGTAACTTGGCTCATTGTTTTGGTTTTGAAATCTTTCTTTTGAGGTAGCCATACTAGCCGAATCCCGTTGCAGACCTGTTTGAATGAGTTAAGCAAGAAATGTAGTTTGGTGTTGGTTTATGGTTGCTCGAGGGCGAGCAAAGTCTAAGTGGGAGTGGTGATATTTGGCACAAATATCTATGTTTCGTGTCATTTTGCATCCCTTTCTTATGACTTTTATCGCTTAATCTATGATGAAATCATCGAATTTGAGCTTATGTCGCTATATTTCATGTGTCTAGGTACGATGAAGACAAACGATGGGAAACCGAGCAGTTTTGGTTGATTCTGGAGTTGATCTTGTGTGCATAAGTGAACGAGAGCAGCTTGCGACACTTAGGAGAATTTCTGGAACAATTGAGAGCAAATGTGCCAACCCCGCGTCACAGATGCAACATGGAGTGACACTCAGGCGTTGGGCCCGCGTCGCAGGGCCATGACGGAAAATGCAAGCTGCAGAATCTTTGACAATCTGTGCCACGCTTGTGTCGCGGGCTCAGCACAAATAGAGGCTAAAATCACTGAAGACTCCGCGTTGGACCCGCGACGCGTGGCCAACGCGGGAATGCCCAATTTAGTCCGATTTTAATTAGGATTTGGACTCTTTTATTTGGTTAACAACCCTAAACTATAAATAGATGTTTTGTTCGTTAATGACGTGCTGGGATTATTCCAAGACTTGTAAGACGTCATATTACTTTCTCTCTAGATTTTATTTTATTTTCATCTTTTTCCACCCTAGATTATTCATGAATTCTTGTTGTTCATTGAGAATCATGAGTAGCTAAACTTCTTAATTCTGGGGTTGTGGCGAAAGACATGATAGTTGGTTTGACGACAGTTATTATCTATTGATTTTCCATATTTTGAGTTGCTTATTTATTCTTGATCTTAATTGTTTGATTATCTGGCCAATAGTTAGACACTATCTGTGGTGCGTGAATTGGACTTGAGAAAGGGAAGTCACGTACGTAATAAGAATAAATAGAGTTTGTTCGATTTAATTGTCTCGCTACTGAGGATAGAGATATACCCATTAGCCCTACTTAGTTGAATACGGAGAATTAAATGCGTTCTTGTTACCTCTGATGACCATAGAGATATAGGCGTTATAGTAACATCTACAGGCTTGTGAGTAGTTCGAGAGAATATCATAAAGTTACAATTAACCCGTCAACTAGTAACCCAGAAAATAAGATAGGTAGAATTGTCCGAAGATCAACTGGATTGTCGAAAGCCATGACCCTGGAACTTTCTCTCATCTGATAAATCTTACAGTCTTTGTCAAAATACTCTCAGTCACAAAAAGAACCCATCATAAATTGTTTACTTTTCAGTTTTAGTTTAGTTATAATAAATACCTTGATTTTCACTTTCTTGAATAGTTTTATTCGAATTTGAATTAGTTTAACAGTAGAATCTAAGTCTCTGTGGAATCGATATCTGGACTTAAAAGTCTATATTACTTGTACTACCGCGTATACTTGCGTGTGCGTTTGGGAGCAACAATTCATTAGGCATGAATTCATAAATAAGAGCTTTTTCAAGACGATTCAAACAAAAACCCAATAGGGTAACAACGTTGACATGAGAAATTCGACTGATGCTTGAAACTTCATTAATGAACTCGTCTCCATTTCCCTTGGTCTCTTTTAAGATCTTCACAGCAACAGGAGTAGACCCCTCCATAACCCCCTTCTCCAAGTTTCTCTTTAAAGGAATTAGTCATTTTCTTAATATCTGATTATCTATATGCCGTTGGGGCTAGGGATCCATACTGCCTCAGGAAAGCCTCAACATTGTGATCTTCTCTTTTTGACGTCTTCTTTGTTTTCCAAATCGTAAGCAGCACATCAAGCAACAGGTTACAGCTATTGCAGCCCCAACTGCAGATAATGCTATGAATGGACAAAAAGAAGAAAAGAAGGCATTAAGGCTGACTATCACATTATAAACTATTTTTGTAAAGTAAGCTTAGTGTAAACAGCATATAATACGGTACCTATTGTGATCAGCTTCACCGGCACAATTCGTCCAGCAAAAGTTTGTCACTATAGTCTATAATCATTAAGAATATCACAATTTTTTGAGCATACGCTTTTCACACTGGCAACTAATGTATAATATTAGTTTGCACATACGTTTAATTTATCTGCCTGAATCGGTTACTCGTTATAGGAAGTCTAATCTAATAAATTGAAAAACTCGATAATTAACCTGCTATTACATTCTATTAAGTTAATGTAACAATTTCTTATGCTATGTTAAATTTTGACTAAAGATAAAATATTCTGGATAAAATATATTATTATCTTATCCCCATTGGATTGAATTTTTTATTACAAGATTAGCAATCCCGAAATTATTTATATCAAAACTGTGGTAAAAAACACACCTATAGCATAACTTTTTTGTGGTGTTTTAAAAGGCAGTTTCAGGACTCGCCTCGGAGCTCGCCTCGGGGCGGGGCACTGGCAAAACACCCTGGGGCTCACGTGCGGGGCTTAGTTCCTGTGAGGCTTCCGCCCTAAGCGCCCGACTGTACGCTTAACGCCCAACGCTCAGGGCTCGCCTAACAGTTTTTACACAAATTATATGTTAAATTCTTTAATTAAAATCGTTGACCCTCATAATTCTTTAACAAATGAATGATACTTAATAGTTTTTCATCTGTAGAAATAAGAAGATTGGGTGTGACTCAAATAACAAGTCGTAATATTGCATATTTATTATTTGAGAACATCATGAGGGTGAATATCACTTAATATTTCTTTCAAAAATACCTAGCCGAATTGTACATTTTCACTTATCATTGTTCTTTTGTCCTATATATCAAAATTGTCATATTTTATTATTTCGATATTTGAAAGTAATTTTATTTTATTCATGAAAGAGTTGCGTTTTAATTATAATACTGATAAAGCTTTACTGATTGTTTGCTTATAGGGAGATAAAATGAATAGTTTGATAGTAATATTTTTTTTAAAAATTGTGATTTTTTCATTGTTTGAAAGTTAAGATGTTAAAAGTTAATTTGTATTTCATAGTAGCTTTTATTTCCTTGTATTGTTTATACTTGTAAAATTATGTTATATATAATTACAAATTGTAAATGGTATATAATCGATTGCTTTAATTAGTATTTTGTGAGGATCAAGCACAGCTATATATAATATATATATTATTTTTTCATTTATTTACAGTTTTCTTTTATTTTTTATGTAATTTTATCTATTTCAAAATATTTATTGTAATTATATTATATTATAAAATACTAAAAATTAAATGGGGTTACGCCCCGTGCCTCGGGGCTTACGCCTCGTCGAGCCATATGTAAAACGCTCTGTCTTACACCCCGCCTTTTAAAACACTGCTTTTTGTGAGTTTACTATTAAACTATCAAGTGTTTGTGTTACCCAAAGGGTGGTGAGGACCGGAAAGAATGTGAACAGCTGGAAAAACGATGGCATACCTTTGGACATGCAGTTATCAAAGTTTACGGTGCCATCTTTGCAGAAGCACGAGGACTCGTGTGTTGAATTGTTGTAACCGCAACGCCCATCTGATTCCTCACACTTTCTGCACTCCTTTGCGATCTTCCAGTCCAGTACGAACCCCTAGCGTATCGCCGCACCAAATTCTCTATCCCACTCCCACCCAGCATACGTCACCGGCACTACCACTTTCTTCTCACAATTTCCGTACCAATTGAGATGTTCCGGCTCATAATCCTCAGCATAAAATATGACTTATTTCCACCTGAGTTTAAGCAATCTAACGTACGAGTAGGATCTGGAAGAGAACTGGTACAGTTATAATAGAAATTAAGGTTCATATCAATCTCCGAATATTCCAATGGCAAGTCTTTTAGAGTAAGGTTATGATGTGCTCTGTGGCATTCTTTGCTATCAAGAACATCAATATCTACCAAGGTAAGGGAGTAACCGCTGTAATTAATCTCCTTAACATAGAAAGAAGCCTCGGAAATGTAGAGAATTGGATCGGTTTCAGAATTGGATAACCACAGTAATGTGGAGAGGTGGAGTTGTAGCTATCAAGTCTCCAAAAAGGATATGAAATTTTAAGTCCATTATCACAGATAGATGAAGATTGAAGGGCAATATGCAGATGACGTATTGTTATCAGCTCTACTGGAGTTCAGAAAGAAGGAAAACAGAGGAATGGGACGAAGAAGAAGGAGAGTGATTGACTTTCAGACATGTAAGCTGAAGAAATGTAAGAAGCGGAACTAGCAAATACTTTCTTTTTCCTCTTCTTGACTCTTGTATTTGAGAGGTAAGATAACTCTGCAGAGTGCAGCAGCTTATAATCTAGATGGGAACCAAAACAACAGGAGCTAATTGTGATTGCCATCAACAAACAGGGAGCTAGTTTTGCAAAAATTTATTACTCCCTCTATCCCGTTGGATGTAACACACTGCTCTTTTATTATATCGCAAAATATTACATTTTTCTATATTTTAAAATAATTTATGATAATACAAAAGTCTTTTGGACCACAACTTTGAAAAGCCTTCATTTGTTTTAAATTTTATATCTAACTAAACAATGACACCTAAATTCAGACAATTGAGTGATATTTAAGTAAAGGAACCAGTCTGTTTACCGGAGGGACTCAAGTATCATATCATATCATCATACTATACTAAAAGTGGGAAGCATCTAAGGTTAAAGTTGAATTACGATAATGTCCATCAAATGTTGATGGACTTTTTTACCCCTCATCTAAACAATATAATTAACAAAGTTAGTTTTGAAATATTAAATGTATAACTTAACATCCTTTAGAAAATCAAGTTATTTCCTTGATACACGAATACATTAAGGGTGTGTTAGGTATGGAGGAAAATGTTTTCCCGCAAAATGTGTTCTTGGAGAATAAGTGAATTTCTACTTGTTTTCTCATGTTCGATTGGATAGTGAAAAATAAGTGAATTTCTTACTTATTTTCTCATGTTCGGTTGGGTGGTAGAAAATATTTTTCGGAAAATACCACCCATGCCCCACCAACCCCACCCCATACCACACCAACCCCACACTCACGCCACCCCCACCACCCACCCCCAACCAAATCCCATCCCCACCACCTTCCAACCACTTCATCTTCACCCACCCCTACCCCACACCACCGCTCTATCCAACCCTCCCGCAGACCCACCCCCTCCCAAATTTTCTATTTCATATATTTTATTTAACTTTTATAAAAAAAAAATGGGAAACTTTTTCTTATTTATCCCACCACCATCCACTATCCCTCACCACCACTCATCCCACACCAAATTTAACCATGCAAACTTTCCATTTTTATAAATTTTCTATAAAGGTAAATTAAATATGAAGTAAAAAATTTGGGAGGGGTAAAGGGTGTAGAAAATCAAAAAAGAAATTTTTTTCAAAACTTTTTTAAAAACAATTTTTTTTTTCAAAACTTTCAAAAAAAAATTCTAATCATGAGTCTCAAAACTGAAGAATTTGAAAAGCAGCAATTGATAAAACAATGAAACCGAATTGATTCCCTCTTCATGGGTACATTAACCAAGCTTTTCTTGTTTAATTTTAAATTAAAGAATTTGAATGGTTGCCTGATAAAACATTATATACCACCTTTGACAAGCCGTTTCTAGATGGCCATTCGTCCACTAAGGCTATTCATTCTAATTAGATTACTCTATATAATGGAAGATATTGACTTTGTGTATAATGGGTTTTATTCGGTCTTTTATATAATTTGATTTTCTTTCAATATTGCATAGGTGGTTTCATGGAGTTGCAAGTGATTAAAGGTTGTTTGGAGCATATATTTACCTAGGCATTCGTCATTTTGGTGTATTAGGTAAAAGACAAAGTAGACACATTTTCCTATTTGGTATTGTTTTTAAGTTCAATGCTATAGCTTTCTATTTAGTTCTTTGTTTATTTTTTCCAGTTGAAAGATTGTAGGAGTGTGTTTGGCACGGAGGAAAACATTTTCTGGAAAAAAAAATTCAATTTTTCTATGTTTGGTTGGTCAAAATGTCTTGGAAAACATTTTCTCTTGGAAAACAAGTTACTTGAAAATGAGGAAAATGGCTTATTTAATAGAAGTAGGGAAAACAAGTTCCACCGGTAACATTGCAAGTTCATTGTCTCTTCCGCACCCACCCAACACCCCCAACCAGTGGCGGAGCCAGGATTCATATTAAGGGGTGTCAAAAAATATAAATATGTTGCTATCCAGGATCGAACACACAACCTCAGGAAACATCCTTCAACTTGTGTAAAGTTGTGTCAACAGTGGTATACAAACTTATAATACGAAAATTTCACCTATCTATGCAATGTAATTTTCCGGCAAAAGAGTGTCGCTTGACACCCCTCGGGCAAGGGTAGCTCCGCCCCAATCCCCAACCCCGACCCCTCGATCTTTCCACACCCCGCCACCCCCCAACCCACACTCCCCACCCCAACCCCACCCCCACCCCACCACTTAACCACCCCTTCTACCCCCACCCCCACCATCTCCCTCCCCACCCTTATAACATTTTCTTGAAAAAAAAATTCAATTTTTCCATGTTTGGTTGGTGAGAATGTCTTGAAAATCATTTTTTCTTAGATAATGGCAGTAAAGAAGCAAAAGAACTTCGTACAAATTGAGATTCATCCTCAGCTTGTGAGTTGTGATGTACGAACATTCTTTTAGAGATTTAACAGTTTATTCTTTAAAACAAGTTGGCTGACTCCCAATGCCAGAATAATCGAAAAGTGAATGTTAACAGTGAGTATATGTCATGTTTTTTATTAACATTTAATTCTTCTGTATATCTTTGTTGGATCGAAATAATCAGGGCTTCGTGCAGAAGCTATCGATTGCAAATCTTGAACGACGATAAATCATACAACATAGAAAAATGCACTAAAAAAATGTAATATTCTATTAGTTTTGATCAATTGATCTACATATGAAAAACTAATATAAAAGCATAAAACCTTTTGAGAGAAAAATCTCCTCCTAAACAAAACTCTTTAATAACTACATTGTGGATGCTTCTTTTTTGTGTGTGTTATGTATGAGAAAGATCCTCAATTTATAGAAGTGTAAAACTCCTCCTCCAAGAAAAGGATAGATATGAGTTCTGATAAGAAATGATATGTTTTGATGACATGACAAACCCTAAGGAACCAAATACAATTAGGTTCACCTGTCTGAACTTGGTTAACCTTATGATATCTCATATGCTGCTATTCTAACATGCTCCTTGAAGGATCAGATGCCTGCAGGATTTGCTCATATATGAGAGACCAGATATGTTGATTCAGAAAGACCAGATGGGATCAGGTTTCCTACCTTTGCCAACGGCGCAGCTATAAAGCTACTGACAGTGTAGCCAGTACTTACAACTTGTTCGAAGAACAGATGAGGGACCAGGTTCCTCCAGATAAAGGTCCTGGTCACTGAAGCATTGAAAGTCCAAATCCACAGCTGTAAAGTGTGCTGCTGAAAAGTACAATGCAGTTGTATAGTTACACCTCAGCAAAGCCGATTGATTAACGGTTCAGATTTCATAAGTGATCACCTGTACTCTCTCTCTCTCTCTCTCTCTCTCTCTCTCTCTCTCTCTCTCTCTCTCTCTCTCTCTCTCTCTCTCTCTCTCTCTCTCTCTCGCCCTCCCCCCCCCTCTCTCTCTCTCTCTCTCTCTCTCTCTCCCCCTCTCCCCCCATCTTCCAAGAGAAAACTTATTCTTGCACAATCCGAAAATTGCTCCATCCTAAGTGCAAGTATCCACCTTTCAAGGTGTTCCTCAAGAATAGAGCCTCAGCAACCCGAAGGACCAGATCCAGAACTAAAGATGCTTTAGGTCCTTAGGTTGTTGAGTCTTTGTTCTTTTGTGCTTAAACTGTAAACTTACTCTTCCATAAAAAAGAAATTTATTGTAAGTGTTTTGAAGTCTCAAAGATTGCTTGTTGGAAGTGTGTTTTCTCAAGCCTTTGAGTGGTACACTAGGCTAGAGTTAGCTTAGTTGTATTAGGGTATGGGTGGCTAGTGTTAGTCACTGTGGTGAATTCTCAAAGGGTGCCTTTGAGCGGTCGCTAGGCTAGAGTTAGTCTAGGCATATTAGTTGAATTCTCAAAGGTTGTTTATTGGAAGAGTGTCTTCACAAGAACTTTGAGTGGTACACTAGGCTAGAGTACTCTAGGGGTATTAGTGTACTTCGCTAGGGGTAGTCAAGTGGGAGGGTTGCAAAAGCGTTATTTTATGGGTGAGGGGTTATGGGAGTTAACTTGTAGCTTGCAATAGAGTTATAACCTCAGTTTGCTCGGTTAGTGGAATTGAAATCCTACTGGGGTAGGTCGTGGTTTCTAATCCCTTGAGCAAGGAGTTTTCCACGTAAAAATCTTGTGTTGATTCTCGTACTGCACTGCATAAGGGAACTGGTACACAACCAAGTCCCTCCATATACTGTTTGGTGGACGCATAGCCTCTAACAATTGGTATCAGAGTAGGTTATTTCTAAAAGGTTAACACCTAGAAATTATCTCCATCACAGCTATTTCACCAAATCTAGAGAAAAGAGAATCTATCACAAGACCACCAAGATCCAACAGAGAATATCATGGATGGTGGAAGGGAAGAAGGCATAACTTTTCATGGCTAAGGATCTAAGCTGTGGGACATCATTTGTGATGGACCTTATGTTCCTATGAAAAGTTGCAAAGATGGATCTGGGACTGGTCAAAAGATTGAGAAGAAGCCAAGAGTTGACCGACCCAGTTTCTAGAGAAAGAAGAAGGTCCTACCTGCATGGACAAAAAGAAGCTTAAACTCACTTGTTCTATCATTGTATGAGACCCAATATACCTTGGGTTCCAAGATCAAATGAGTGAATCTGATTGCAGGCTTGAGCGAGAAGAGGCAATCAAAAAGTTACATGAAAGGAGACTGCTCGAAGCATATAACTGCGAGAATGGATGATTCTCCTCATTCAAGGAATTTCAAGTAGGG
>NW_026716133.1:0-18196 GCF_029784015.1 Lycium ferocissimum
AGAAATAATGGTTTTAAGGCCTGATTTCCTTTTTAAAAGTTTACAAATACTTTCCCAAAATGATTATTTTCTTCAAAAACCAAGTTTTATGATTTTGAAAGCTTTTATGACTAGAACGACGAATATGATTTATGATGGCAGGAATGATGCCAAACATGAGAAAAATGTCTATGACGAATACGTCAAGGATATGTTCTTACCATGAACACGACGATATGGAATGTTAAGCTATTTCTTGGATAATGACTATTTTTTTTAAAGGGTTCCAAAGTATATGAAACGATATGTTATGATCCGATTCATGTTTCCCGTGATGTTACTCTTCCTCAATAGTCTCGCCTATTGTACTAGTTCCTTCAAGGTGAGGCAAGCGCCTATGGTTATCCCATAATATAATCGGAGGTTACCGACCTTACGTCACTCCGATAGACACGTAACTTTTCTTGGGCTCCCATGCATGCTAAATATGCATATTTACATGGGGAGGGGGAGGGGATATATGGGGAGGGGAAGGGACACATGTTGCATTGTCACCTGGTCAGCTGGCGTAATCATCCCGGACGCGGGATGCCCGGACGCGGGATATATGGGTGAGCCGACGTATTTCGGCGCTATGTGGGTGAGCCGACCTGTTCGGCGCTATGACATGATATGACCAGATAAGCATGCATGGCATCCGCCCTCAGAGGCATTCACATGTACAGGTTACAGCTTTACATGATATGATCCATATGTACAGAGTTACGAACTTTACATGATATGTTCCATACGTACGAGTTACAGACTTTACATGATATGTTCCATACGTACGAATTCTGCTCATACATGTGACATGTTCCATATGTACGAACTTACTCCCCACACATGATATGTCTCATATGTACAGGATACTCTCTCTCACACGATATGCTCTACACCTCCATACTGTTGTTGCACATGATTACGTCTCTTTCTATGTTACCATCCATGCCTTGCATACTCAGTACATTGCTCGTACTGACGCCCCTTTTTGTGGGCGCGCGCTTCATGCGCGCGTGTACGCCAAACGAGTAGAAGCCATTATAGAAGATGACCCGGCGAAGTTGGCAAGCTCCATTTGCCCTTACTGGAGAGTTGCCGAGTCGGCGTACATGTGTTATGATTTCGATCACGGCTAGAGACTTTAGACAGTCGTGGGTCTAGAGTGTCGATTTTGAAAACGGCCCCACTAGCCGATATGTTTTTATTATACCTTATGTTACGCAGCCCTTATGTTTACGGTCGTGTTTAATTTGAGAAACGACGAAAAGATTTTGAAAATTTTACTATGTATTTTACCTTCAATTGACTTAAGAATCCAAAGAGAATATGTGTGTATTAAGAGTCCGAGGGTTCGCTCGGCTCCGAATATGGGGTCGGGTGCCCATCACACCCTAGTGGGATCGGGGTGTGACAAAGTGGTATCAGAGCGGTTCGTCCTAGGGGTTGTCTGCAAAGTCGTGTCCGGTAGAGTCCTGTTTATGGTTTGAAGCCGGCCACATTTATAAACAGGAGGCTAACGGGCATTTAGGGTGGTTACTTTTCTTTCACTCCTTAGATCGTGCCATAAAGCCAAGTCATAGGAAATGAGATTTCTTTACACTAACCTGTGATTGCAAAGAGCGGGGAGAATGGCATTGACGAGAGGAAGACGATTAACGATGCGGGAAGCTATAAAGCACGCAGGTAAGTAAAGGTACGAAAGGCATATGTTGAGCACGGTATTGACGTACGATTGAAAGGTAAAGTTGAAAAGTTTGAAAAGGGAAAGTAAACAAGAAAGGGTAACACGTGTGGTCATGTTGGGCCTATGAGGTAAGCCCATTATTTTCAGACTCTTATGAATATTGAGAGCCCTGTGTGGCTATGATACGATATGATATGATATGATGTGTATATATGATGATGGCCCTGTGAGGCGATGTTGGTATTTCCTGCGTGCAGGTTTTGGATAGTAAGGAATACAGAGGAAACTCTGCCGAAATTTTTCTGAAAATAATACGAGAATGAGATAAGTTTGGAAGATATTTCGAAAAAGTCATGTTAATAGCAACGATGAAATTTGACTAAGCTGTAAAGTACGGCTGCCCTCTAGGAATAAGTTAGCTGTGGAATGAGTAGTGACATAGGAAATAAGACGTCGGTGGAAATATGGTAGTAAGAAATTTGGAAGGACTTTTGCTACTAGGCGATGATTTAGAAAGGATTGGCAGGTTTGGATAAAGTGACATGACTAAGATAAGGGTATGAAGGAAAAAGAACCGTGACGAATAGGAACGTATTGATAAGACTGGCCGGTGAGATGTGTTGTGAGGGCATTTTGGGAATATGATAAAGACCCCGACCTACTCAATATTATGTGCTGAAGGTCGTGCGGTGAGGTGGACACAATCATACGGGCGCTAAAGCATCGTATTTCCTCAAAGTTTCAAAGTTAAGCGTGCTGGAGTGAGGGAAATTTCAAGATGGGTGACCCCCCCGGAAAGTTTTACAAATTTCGACATAAGAAGTAAATGAGAAGCTAGGGTGGCCTAAGGGAAATTAGAGTATACGGAGTGGATGAAATCTTAAGAGACCACGTAGAATGGGGCGGATCAGGTCGGTGAAGAGAAGGAGTGGATGGAAGAAAGGAATAAGAAGAAGGCAAGACAACAGTGTAGTAATAGGTTATGACGTATAACTGAGGGCACGAGTACCATGAGTGACAGGATTGTGAAAGGCTAAGTTATAGAAAGACAAGAAACAAGGTAGAACGAATGTTAGAGAATGACTGGTACGATACGAATGAATATGAGTGAATAGAGTACGTTTTGAAAACGAGAGAAGGACTATGTAGAAAAAGTGTGTTCTGAGGGACACCAAGGTAGCATAAGACCCCTCGTGTGCAGAATAAGGGATAGGCATAAGCGGAAGAAATGATAAGGGGATATCAAGGAAAATACCCGAGATAAGTTGAGATAAAGATAACATTTCAAGAGGACTTGGGCGCTTACCGTCGGAATAAAAGTGTTGTCTAATTAAGGTGGGAAATAAGGACATGAGGTGAAGTATAAACGGATAATGGTATAAGTACACCCTAAAAGGGGGGAAGCAGGTGAGAGAAATGTACGGATGAGATAGAAATAGTTGATACGGTAGTGTGTTGGATATGGGCGCTTGGGCTATAAATAAAACCCTTACTGAAGTAAGTTAGTAGGATCGGGAAAACCGACTATAAGAGGATAAAAGTCAAGATAATGTTTAAGGTAGTGTGAGAAGTTTGCACAGCCTTTGAATGACACGACGCCAGAAAGTGGGCCTGTATGAAGAAAAAGGGTATGACAAGGGAATGGTATTGGATAGCTTAAGAGATAGTATGGAAGATGGCAATAGCTATGAAAAGGGAGCTCCCCCGAGGTGCTTGGCGAGACCCGTAAGGCTGGTTGAACATTCGAGGACGATTGTTCTAAAGGGGGGAAGGATGTTATATCCCGTATTTTGTACGTTGGAATAATTTAAGTTGGATTGCGACAAGTTGTGGATAAGACTTTTAATTTCCGATTTTGTTTTTGTTTTAATGCACAAGTTGCATATTCATCTTTTCATTGGTATGGAGTGCTAAGGGTAAATTCGGAATAAGGAAAAGTTTGGGATGTTGAATAAGTTATACAGACTGTATGGAGTTTTGGACATATCCAGGTATGCAAATAAAGAGATCGGTGTATAAAAGTTTTAGGTCTCGAAATAATTTCCGCGGATGAACAAAGGATCGCTACGATAGAGTCGGCGGATAAAGGTTGCTACGCACTAATACAAGATTACTACTAGAGATCGCTACAGTGACTTCGGAGCAGCTATATAAAGGGGCTTAACCCCTCATTTTCAGCCAAAAAAATCAGACCAAAAACATTCCAAATATTCTAGAAAATTTCCCAACCTTTCACCACCAACTTTTAGCCCGAAACCAGGTATAATTCCCAAATTCCGGTCCAGACAGCGTATAGTTGCGACTTCAAAACTGCGTATTGAGGCTTTGTGGCTTAAGTTCAAGGTGGAGGAGTAAATATATAGCATTATTATCGAGGGAAAGGTATGAATCTCTTTCTATTTGTGTTAATATTGGTTTATTTACGGAGAAGGAGCCGTAAAATCGTTATAAAATGGTTCTGATGGAAATATGGGACAAACACCATATGGAATGTTTATGAAGTATTTTGAAGTTGGAAATATTATGGTTAATGTTGGTATTGTTGGAATTGTTGTTGGTATAGTTTATGAATTTGGAAGAAAGAAATGTATTGTTGTTGTTCCATTGAAATTGGAAGGGTTCGGGTAGTGTTGCATAATGGTTGGGTTGTTTTGAATTAATTGTTGATGTTGTTAGTATGATTGTTAGTATTGTTGTTGGTTTGGCCGGGTTGAATTCCCGGATTATTGTTGATTAAAATTTGCCGAGTTAGATTCTCGGGGATGGTATATTTAAGAGAGGAGATCTGCCAAATTTCGGCAGATATAAATGAATTTGTTTGAAGGATTGAGATAGGTATATGGTGATGAGTCTAATGATTATGTCAACTCTCTTGAATGTAGACTAACAAGTTTGGATGGATAAGCGTAGCTAGTGAGGCGCGGCGCAGGTATGTCAAGGCTACGCCCTTTCTTTCTATGGCATGACTCATACGCGAGATGTTATAAATGCTTCCACAACGTTCTCATTCTCAAAAGTTAGAAATAATGGTTTTAAGGCCTGATTTCCTTTTTAAAAGTTTACAAATACTTTCCCAAAATGATTATTTTCTTCAAAAACCAAGTTTTATGATTTTGAAAGCTTTTATGACTAGAACGACGAATATGATTTATGATGGCAGGGATGATGCCAAATATGAGAAAAATGTCTATGACGAATACGTCAAGGATATGTTCTTACCATGAACACGACGATATGGAATGTTAAGCTATTTCTTGGATAATGACTATTTTTTTTAAAGGGTTCCAAAGTATATGAAACGATATGTTATGATCCTGATTCATGTTTCCCGTGATGTTACTCTTCCTCAATAGTCTCGCCTTATTGTACTAGTTCCTTCAAGGTGAGGCAAGCGCCTATGGTTATCCCATAATATAATCGGAGGTTACCGACCTTACGTCACTCCGATAGACACGTAACTTTTCTTGGGCTCCCATGCATGCTAAATATGCATATGTACATGGGGAGGGGGAGGGGATATATGGGGAGGGGAAGGGACACATGTTGCATTGTCACCTGGTCAGCTGGCGTAATCATCCCGGACGCGGGATGCCCGGACGCGGGATATATGGGTGAGCCGACGTATTTCGGCGCTATGTGGGTGAGCCGACCTGTTCGGCGCTATGACATGATATGACCGGATAAGCATGCATGGCATCCGCCCTCGCAGGCATTCACGTATGCAGTTACGACTTTACATGATATGATCCATATGTACAGGTTACAGTTTTACATGATATGATCCATACGTACAAAGTTACGACTTTACATGATATGTTCCATACGTACGAGTTACGCTTTACATGTGACATGTTCCATATGTACACTTTTACTCCCTTACACATGATATGTCTCATATGTACGGGATACTCTCTCTCACACGATATGCTCTACACCTCCATCCGTTGTTGCACATGATTACGTCTCTTTCTATGTTACCATCCATGCCTTGCATACTCAGTACATTGCTCGTACTGACGCCCCTTTTTGTGGGCGCTGCGCTTCATGCCGCGCAGGTACAGCCAAACGAGTAGAAGCCATTATAGAAGATGACCCAGCGAAGTTGGCAAGCTCCATTTGCCCTGGAGAGTTGCCGAGTCGGCGTACATGTGTTATGATTTCTGATCACAGCTAGAGACTTTGCGGAGACGAGTCGTGGGTCTAGAGTGTCGTTTTGAAAACGCCCCACTAGCCGATATGTTTTTATTATACCTTATGTTACAGAGCCCTTATGTTTACAGTCTGTGTTTAATTTGAGAAACGACGAAAAGATTTTGAAAATTTTACTATGTATTTTACCTTCAATTGACTTAAGAATCCAAAGAGAATATGTGTGTATTAAGAGTCCGAGGGTTCGCTCGGCTCCGAATATGGGATCGGGTGCCCATCACACCCTAGTGGGATCGGGGTGTGACATATCAGATATACTCAAACTTATTATATGGGGTTTTGGGTGCTATACATAGGCAATAATGAACATTTGGACTCAATTCTTATGACTTATACTGTTGACTTGTGCCTGTTAAATTAGTCTAAGACTCGTAGTGTATTATGTCAAGTAAGGTAGATGTAAAGATGTTGAGAATCTGTATAGGTGTTTGGGCCAACTTATAATTCGTTGAAGATTAGTTGTGACTTAAGTTATATTGAAGTTGTGATTTTGGAATATGTGATTTGATTTAGTGATTATCATCATTATTCGTAAAATTCTTTACCGATATGTACTACTAACCGTTGTCGTCCTATGATACTTACTTAGTATGTGTGGTTGTACTGATATTGCACTTGCTACACCCTTTTGGGTGTAGATTGTTTCAGGTGATTGATTGAAGTATATGCGGAAGTTATGCGGTGCTTGTCAGAAAGGCCTCCTCCCATTTCATTCCGGGATTGGAGGTTGAGTCTTGGAATATGATGTCATTCTGGAATTTACTTAGTCGCTCTTGTATTAGTCTAGACCAGGCCATGGGAAAATTGTATCGAGTCTCTAAAAATGTATTGTCAAATTATGTAACATTCGAGTTAGTATTTATAAATGAAATTCCGCTGTTTTTCTTAATTTCCAACTGTTTTTTAGAGGAATGTTATGTGATTGAAGCGTTGTATAAACGAGAGGGTTCGCTTACCAAGGTGGGAAGGTAGGTGCCCGCACGAGCCTAAGTTGGGTCGTGACAGATTTTTAGTTGGCATGCCCATGTTGGTTCTTGTGACTCTGATATATTGTTGGCGCACCCATTGTTGGTGTTTGTGATTCAGATATATTATTGGCGCACCCATTGTTGGTGTTTGTGATTCAGATATATTATTGGCGCACCTATTGTTGGTGTTTGTGATTCGAATATAATGTTGGTGTACCATTGTTGGTACTTGTGATATTGAGCATGATTATTGATGATGATACATGCATTGCACGCACTATCATTTTTCATGATACATTGTTGAGATACTGATGATACTTGATGAAACACTGTGATGAGCTGGGCTCGATTTTTACTTAAGTGACGTAAGATGGCCGATATACGATGTTAGTTTCGGAATCGTTGATTGAGTGAGTGCATGGACTCCGCGGGTCCCCCAGAGTGGTGCCAGTGAGAACCCCCCGTGGGCAAAGATTCAGGGTCCCGTCTGTCTGTTGGGCAAAGATCCGGGACGAGTGGCACTTAGACTTCGCGAGTCACACTGGGTTGTGCTACCGAGATGTCGATATTTTTGTCCAGATACATGTGTACACAGCATTGGCATGACATTGCATTGCATTCATACATCATTGTATTGCATTGCATTATGGCTTTTTTGAGATGATTTGGTGTTTACTTGTGATGTTGGATTCGGATTGATATGTTGAGACTTGGCACAATTGGGATTAGATGCTACTTAGGCGATGATGTATACTTGTCTTCGATTATCTGTGACTTTTATTGGTTGGTTTGTCTTGTGGATCGTTCGTAGGATCAGTTGTATGTTTGGCCTCTAAAGGATGTAGACTAAAGATATCCTAGTGAAGAATCGACTCCTAGACTAAAAATGAAATGTAATAATGATATATGATTGTCGTGATATTATTGTGGATCTGGTTTGTGGTTATTAGCGGAGTATGGAACGAGTTAAGGGTCTTGGTGTCATATTGTGTGGTAAACAGACGTGGGACTTGATTTAGTTGCTGATCATGTTTATTTGTGACTTCTTTTACTGATATGTGTTCCTAACCATTGTCGGCTTACGGTACTTACTCAGTACTCGTTGATTGTACTGATACTGCTATTGCTACACCCTTTTGTGTGTAGAGTGTTTCAGGTGATTGTTGGCAACATTTTCAGAGAGACGCGCGTGCCTAATCGAAGGCCTCCTCCCATTTCATTCCGGACGAGGTTGGGTCTTATAGTGTTGTTGTAATCCATATCATTTAGTTGCTCTTGTATTAGTCTAGACTAGGGTTGGGAACTTGAAAAGAGTCTTTATTTATTTAATGATTGTAAATACTTTCAATATTGGAGTTTATTAGGTAATTGATTTCTGCTGTTAATCGTTCTTAGTTATTGGGAATATTCAAGCTGTCTTTACTTGATTACTGTGTTATTGATTGAGGGTTTTCCTACCAAGGAGAGAAAGGTAGGTGCCTGTGCGATCCTAAATTAGGTCTTGATAGTGTTGTTTGTAATGATGCTACCTTGCTAAACTCCTTTTTGGGGTGTAGAGTTTGAGATAGGTTCCGCTCCCACTTCCGAGACTAATTTTTGAGGCCTGGCTTACAAGTATCTAGAGTGAGCATGTGACGAGTCGCGGCCCGGAGACTCTTCTATCCCTGTCTTTGTTTTCTTCCATTCAGGCAGATGTGTTTAGTATTTGAGACTTGTATATTCTAGACATTACTTAGTTGCTCTCGTACGAGTCGGACGAGTTCCTTGGGGATTTTATTTATGTTCCGCATATTATGATTATTTATGATTTCAGACTTCTACTTATTTTGCTCTATTTACTTTATTGTGGTTTAAATTGATGATTTGGGAAAGGGTTCGCCTACCGAGGTCGGAAATGGTAGGTGCCTGTGTGACTTAGCGTAATCGGGTCGTGACACCTCATGTGAGCCTTCGCAGGCAAGAACTTCACTGATAGGCATCGCTTGTCCACTTTATCTTTCAAAGTTCTTTTCAACTTAGCTCTAAGACCCATCTTTCCGTTTCTCCATGCCCGATGTTTCTTCCGTAGCTAAATCCTCGTATATTCGAACTGACTCTGCTCGAATCCCTTGATTTGATTATAACCACACCTCTGTCTGCAATCGATTTGTCACGCCCCAACCTAGGTAAGGCGTGATTGGCACCCGGCGCCCTACGGGGACCGAGCGAACCAAGCTGTAACTCGTGTCTTTTATTTCTCAAATGGAAACGTAAGACCAAAGAGACTAAAGGCGGACGTAATATCATGCATATGAATGTGTACAATGAGCCTACGAAGCTGACATAACTACAGGCAAAACATAACTAAACAACATACAGGAGACTGTCTGCAGAGCCTCTATGAACATGACTGAAGTATAGAAGTCGGGACAGGGCCCCTGACATACCCTTAATACAAAATACATATACAAACCTAGACTCGACAAAGCTCCAGAAAGAAGTGGAGCCCACCAATCAAGACTAGTACCTGGAGGCAACCTATTGTGGAGGGTCCTCGTCTCGTCTGTCTATACCTGTGGGCATGAACGCAGCGTTCACAAGAAAGGACGTTAGTACAAACAATATATTGAGCATGTAAGGCATGAATAGCGACATAACAAGAGATATGAAGCATAATATGAGATAAAGAGATAACCCATGCGTCTAATTGCCTCGTTAGGCGAATATCATGCATGCTTGGCTTTTTCTTAGAAAATCATTTGTCATACATATATACACAAAATAGTAATGCTGCGGAACGTGCAGCCAGATCCATAAATAGATTATATTACCACGGAACGAACGGCCCAATCCATAAATATATTATATTGCCGCGGAATGAACGACCCGATCCATAAATATATTATATTGTCGCGGAACGAACGGCCCAATCCATAAATATATTATATTGCCGCAGATGAACGGCCCTATCCATAAATATATTATATTGCCGCGGAACGAACGGCCTGATCCATTTATCCCATATATCCCCGCGTCCGGGCATCCCGCGTCCGGGACGATATCCAGCTGATCAGGTGGTTATGCGTATATAACGCCTGCCCTTTTTCCCATATCCCCACACATACATATATAATATATAAATAGCATGCATGAGAGCCCAAATAAAAGCTATAACTTTATCGGAGTGACGTAAGGTCGGTAGCCTCCGATTATATTATGGGATAATCATCATCGCTATATCCCACCTTGAAGGAACGAGTAGCATAAGGTGAGATCAACAATAATGAATGTCACGACCCAACCCCGTAGGCCGTGACTAGTGCTCGAGCTGGACACTCGTATACACACCTGTTAGCTATAATCAACCTATAACTAGCATGATAAGGAACTTATATAAAAAGGCAAGACGTCGTCTCAAAACGGTCACATATATATATATATATATATATATATATATATATATATATATGTATCACAAGAACTCCGTCCCCCGAGGAGTTATAACTCCCAACGGTTAACATCGTACATAAGCCGGCGAGGCTATCATAACATGTGGGAACGCCCCAACTATATACATGCAAGCCGACAAGGCTGCCACTACATACAGTATCCCAAAACATGTATACATACGCAAGCCGACAAGGCTGCCACTACGAATGGGAACGTCCCAAAACATAAGTCATATATACACAACTAAACAGCAACTACATACAAACCCACACATATGTCTACAGACCTCTAAGAGTGACAACAGTAATATATGACGGGACAGGGCCCCGCCGTACCCCTGGCTAAGCATACATATACAACAAAAGGATTTGTACCAAAAATATAGGCTCCGAAACAAGGGAGCACTCCAAGATAGCAGAATAGATATCCTAAGCTGGCGGATCACCAAAACGAGCGTCTGTACCTGCGGGCATGAAACGCAGCCCCCCCGAAGAAAGGGGGTCAGTACGAAATATGTATTGAGTATGTAAAGCATGAAATACAGTAAACAGGATTATAACCGAAATAAGAAGTACGGAAAACGAGTACAATAACCAGAATACCAAAATGCTTGCTTTTGAAACACAAATCATGCATGTCAATATCATATATCTTATCTGGCCCATTATAGGACTCGATGAACATGGTCGCCACCCCGTCTTTGGCGCCATAACACAGCATACTCCAGAACACAGCATAACTCCGTATCACAGCATAACTCCGTATCACAGCATAGCTCCGTATCACAGCATAGCTCCATAACACAGCATAACACCATAACACAGCATAACACCATAACACAGCATAACACCATAATATATATATACCGTACCCGGCCCTCTAGTGAGGGACTCGGTGAAAGATGTAATAACAGTATGCACGAGCAGAGTAGTGAATAACCATATGCATATAAATCATCTTTTGAGACTGAATAGATAAGTAGACTAACCAATGCTCGAGTATCGTGACGATAGTCATACTCGACTTTGAATATCATTATGAACTATATCAAAATAAAGCCTCATGGATCATAGACATGTATCAAATTAATACGAAACAGCTTATGAAAGTTATGGTCATCAGTCATTATGAAGTCTTTCAAAAATAGGAACTTTTATGCATTGTTTACTATCCAATCATATAGAAAACTCGAGGGCAGTAGCTCGACTACATTAAGATTTCTAACATCAAGAAGTGAATAAGAATCATAAACATACTCGAAACTTATAAGTAGAGTTACCCAAGGCTCATATCATATCTTTCTTACATCTAGGACATGCCAAAAGAAAGAAGGGATAGGCTTTACATACCTTTAGCGTTTACTCACAACACGACACGTATACGCTGCCCAATAGTGTCTCAACCTATATTAAGACGTCAAGAACTACGATTAAACTACGGAGAGATTCAAAACGTATCCTATCGTTAATAACTCCTTTCTAGAAAATTAGACGACGTTTCCTTTACATTCAAACCAACCGCATATAACCAAGTCGTATCACTAATCATACATTCAAGTATCAACCCGGGACTATTCAAACATGACTCGAGGACACTCCGGACAGCCCGTACAACACTCCAAAACAGCCCAACCAACATACAATACAACATATAATCTTCCAAGTTCAACAAGAATAACAACAACACATTCTTTTCTTCCAATTTTATGAACTATACCAACAATCCACACTTTACAATATCATTCACATAAATGCAAGAAACTATATTAACATCATTTTAGCTTCTACAACAGCCCACAAACAATTACAACTCCAACTTGAACCATTAAACCCTTCATTCTCATCATAAAATTCATAACAACAACAACCAAAATACCAAGTAAAATTTAATCCATCATTTTCTCCTAAAACAGCCTACGGCTTGTGTCACGACCCAACTCCGTAGGCCGCGACACGTGCCCTAGTTGGACACTCATACGTACCTTAACCTAAATTAGCAAAATATTACAAATAAGCAGAAATAATAATTTAACAAGGACAAGTGGGCATGCCGCACGAAGGCCGACAAGGCCGTCACAAAACATAGATAAACTCCAATCGTACGCAGATCTCACGAAACATATACGTAACCCACATCACATGTCTACGTACCCTGCGTAACCAAACGTAATCCAATGACGGGACAGGGCCCCGTCGTACCCAGAATAAATACGTACATATGAAATAGAAAAGTCTATACCAAATTATGGGCTCCGGACAAAGGAGCACTTTGGACAGCTGAGCAGACAACCTAGGCGAACGGATCAGCAAATCAACGTCTGTACCTGCGTGGCACGAAACGCAGCCCCCGAAGAAAGGGGGTCAGTACGAGAAATGTACTGAATATGTAAAGCAGAGACTGTAATGAACAAAGCTAAAATCAGAACAGAATGTGCGAAAACGAACGAGATGCATAGATAATCAAAAATGCGTATCAGAAATCATAAGTAATGCGTAAAACATATGCAAAAGCCGGCCCCGCTATGGGACTCGGTGAACGAACGGCAGGCGCCCGTCTCCGCGCCAAAACACATCATACTTCAGAGTAGGGAATATCTCCGAAACAAATCATACATACCAAATGGCCATATCAGATCATATCATAACAAAGCGTGCATGGCACAACATACACCGTAACCCATGCACGTATATACCTGCCCCCTCACACCGGGGCGCGGCGAACAATGCAGAGAAATACGCTTGAGAACATATCCTGGCCCGGGCTCAGTGTGGGAAACATTGAGGCATCCACGAGTGGAGTAGTGAGAAACTAATGCAATAAAAATAACATATATATATCCAGAGACTCGATGAGGCAGATCAACCGACAAATCAAATCAATGAAATCGGACGGAGTCATAGTACGTACCTTTCGACATCACGGAAGGTTATGTCGAATGTAACATTCGGATTCGTGCGCGTATCGTAACACATCTCGTAACTTAACGGAATATTCAAAATAGTCTTTAAGTAATAAATAGAGGAGTAGTTAAAACGTTTTCTTTTAAAGCCGCTCGAAGACAAGTCATAAACACAAAAGGGTAAAATCAGAAATAGTGGGCCCACCTCGGTCAATTGAGGTGGCGGACGTAAATTTTAACCATTGGGCTCCATAAAGTTATTTAGGAAAGTTTCGAAGCGATTCGGATTCATTTGCAAAAGATACGAAGGTTGAAGCATTCTTATATCCAAAAGCAAGCTTTATGATTCAATTACGCTGAATGAATAGTATTCAAAATCAAACTCGAATTTCTGGGAGCAGAATTATCCCTGAGGTTCCGTTTTCGGCCTAATAGGTCTAGGACGTGCCAAATAAAGAATAGGTAAGCTTTACATACCTTTCTTGCCTTTTACGCTTGCCAAAACTCCGATCCTGTTTCGTCAAAAATCTGCAAATGGTCACCCTTACCAGCTACTATTCATGAGGCTTGAAAATTCCAACTTTGGTTTAGTATTTACCGCCCGAAATTTCGGCAAAAAGCATCTCCCCTATAAATACGACACCCCGAGAATTAAACTCGGCTCTAAAACAATCAACAACAACCCAACAACAACATCAAC
The DNA here is from genome assembly GCF_029784015.1 of Lycium ferocissimum. Classification (NCBI taxonomy): domain Eukaryota; kingdom Viridiplantae; phylum Streptophyta; class Magnoliopsida; order Solanales; family Solanaceae; genus Lycium; species Lycium ferocissimum. The sequence goes on from NW_026716133.1 coordinate 13,911, forward strand.
AATCACAACAAAACACAATATAATACAACTAGCCCATTTTCCAACATAATACAATAACTTCCATTCCGACTTCACACGTCCAAATCAATACCATCATATTCACATTCATTACTAACTAGAATCGTTACAATGCCATTCGGAAGCTTTTCATATCACTTCTACAATATATACTCAAGCTATACAAAATATACAACTTTCAACTTCATTCAATTCTCATTCGAGCTTCATTTCCAATACGAATTCTACATTAACCGCAACTATAATACAACATAAAATTCAACCCATCCTAACTACACAAAATTACATATATTCGGCCACATGCCTTCATGCATTTCCGCCATGCGAACTTCCATACTTCTATATGTTCTACCCATTTACACATACTACAACACAAACAAACCTTCAAAACATAATTAGAAGGGATGAATTCTTACCTTTTTCCACAATTTTCTTTACTTCACCAAGTTGCCAACTTGAAGAAATAAGTGTTCTTCCTTCCAAAACAATTGCACCAAGTTGTTAAGGGACCTTGAATTAGTAGGAATTCCACAAGAAAATAATTTTTGGGAAAAGATTTCAAGGAGGCAAAAATCATGGACTTGGCCGAATGGCCTTGTCTTTGTTCCTCTCCTTGTTCTTGTTTTTCTCCTTGTTTTAATTTTCTTGAAACTTCTTGAACTCTCATGCCCCTTATATTAATTTGTTGGTCACATGCTCCATCACATGACCAACTCATTAAAATTGGGCCAAAACAAGGCCATGGTCGGCCACCCTTCCTTGGGTTGGACTTGGCCCCTCTTTTTTTTTTTTTAATTTTCCAAGCCCAATTTTCTTAGTCCATATGGTTGGTAATTCATGAAACCATTTTCCGACATTCCAATTTTGCCCTTAGTCCTTTCCGATATTTCCACATCTACATTTTCCATAGCCAACTTATGAACCAAACAAAATCAATACATTACAATGTCCTTAACCTTCCTTAATATTTCCACGTCAATATTTCCTTAAACATCCCATGCACACTAAGTAGAATCCAATTAGAACCTTAATTCCTACCATTCCGAATCATTTTCAATTTTTCCGAATACATACAAAATGCGAGGTATAACATTCTCCCCCCCTTTAGAACATTCGTCCTCGAATGTTCAACTGACCTCATGGGGCCTCTTAATACTTCGGGGAGGTCTCCTTCTTTCCAAACACATACTTGAGCTTAACCAAAGCACTTATAAGGGCCTTCATCTTTCAACTTCTTCTGTCATTCTTCGATATCTCTTTACTATGGCTGTTCGGGGTCTTAAATCGGATATACGACGAACTAAATCTTCGTCAGAATCAGAAGATCAAACGGACGTCGGACGGAGCCATATCCGGAATCAGAAGCATGAAAGTACAACAGACAGAATCATACTCCGATGATTATCTTAAGCAGATTCAAAATTGGGGCCAGACGTACATAAGCATATTGAGCAATCCCATAATCAGAATTAGACGTACCGGCACGTATACCAGACAGATTCATAGTCGAGGTCAGACGTACAGACGTATGTTGGACGATCTGTCGGATCGGAGTCAATCGTACAGAGATGTATCAGATGGGTCTGTAGTCAGAGTCGGACGTATAGAGGTATAGCAGATAGAAACATAATTAAATTCAGATGTACCGGGGTATAGTAGGCAGAATTTCATCGAGGTCAGGAGCGCAGAAATTTGGCGTACGGAATCGCGATCAGGGTTAGGCTACTTTTACTACTACTTTAGAGACCTATAGAAATTTCCTTGTCGCGTTTTACTCCTCGCTTGATTACCAACTTGCTTTTCTCATTCTTACACACGAATTTCCTACCTCGCCTGTCAACTCCCTCGAAGGCTTTACTTAGTCATATTTCTTATCCTTAATTCCTTTCAATACTCCAATTTCCTTACTCTCAATATCTTTACTCAGTTGCTTTTCCAAATATCGTCATGCTAGAACTCTTCCGATCGTTGTTTGTAACGCAATCGGGCCGCCCAATTGGTAACATTTGTTCTCACCCTTCACTTCATCCCTTACATTTCGTTTCGTAATGCCTTCCGTTAGTTGCAACATTTTGTCACTGGGCTCACCTTTCGATCAACGTAATCACCAGGGAAAAAGTCCTACACATACATGCACATTCATTACCGTCCTACTTACAAGCATTCTCAGCCATTTTCCAAATTTGCTTTAAATCCCAAGTGATCTTGTACTTTCCCCTTTGCACCCACTTCGTTTGCTTCAGTCTACGCGGCTTCTGTAAAGGTGCTAGCCGCTTCACATACTTCCTTTTCCTTTGGGTCACCCCAAATTCCCATTTATTTCTTATACCTACAATTGTGGGATTTCCTTGTATCCTTCCCACTACGGTCTTGCCCCCACATTCATACCTGTCACGACTCTTTTTCCGTCCGTATTCTTATCGCAACCCTACTATCATTTCCTTAAACTGGAGTTTGTCATAATTCATCCTGCGTACTATAGTTTTTCTTAGGTCTATCTAACTTCTCATTTATCCCCTTAAATTCCAAGTTTGCAAAATTTTTCAATTACTTCCCAGGGGGGTCACCCATCCTAAAATTGCTCCCCTCCTGAGCACGCTTAACTTCACAGCTTCGATGGATTCTAGTCCCTTAATGCCGATATAATCACGTCCATTTCCACACACGACCTTTATTACATAATCTGAGGCTAATCGAGGCCTTACAGATCCCAAGACATGTTCACAACACGTCCTTTCTTGTGCAATTACTATTTTACCCTTCTTAAGCTTCGGTAGTCACCTTTGCAAATTCTTATTACTCGAAATCTGTGCGCCGCGAATACCCATAATACCGCATAGAATATATAGCTTCGTATCCTACGCTAGTCATTCAGGATCTTCTGTTTCAGGTAACAGAACAAGTATATTCGAACTTACCTGTGTAACCTTTCCCGTCACCACTTACCATTTTCCGCCGTATGCAAAACTCACGCAAGGAATTTTATTTCCTATGACTCGGCTCTATCGCACGATCTAAGACAGAAAGAAGGTCAACAATTCCTAAATGCCCTGTAGCCTCCTGTTTATAAATGTGGCGCGCTTCACACCACAAACAGACTCTACTAGACACGGTCCGTAGACATTCCGAGGACCTAACCGCCCGATACCACTTTTGTCACGACCCAACTCCGTAGGCTGCGACACGTGCCCTAGTTGGACACTCATACGTACCTTAACCTAAATTAGCAAAATATTACAAATAAGCGTAAATAATAATTTAACAAGGACAAGCCGGGCATGCCGCACGAAGGCCGATAAGGCCGTCATAAAACATAGATAAACTCTAAACGTACGCAAATCTCACGAAACATATACGTAACCCACATCACATGTCTAAGGCGTACCTCTTAACCAAACGTAATTCAATCGACGGACAGTGGCCCCGTGTACTTAATAAATACGTACATATGAAATAGAAAAGTCTATACCAAATTATGGGCTCATTGTGCAAAGGAGCACTTTGGATGACCGCACAATGAAGCGGACCCGGACAAAGCAAATCAACGTCTGTACCTGCGTGGCACGAAACGCAGCCCCCGAAGAAAGGGGGTCAGTACGAGAAATGTGTTACACCTCGCATTTTGCGCGTATTCGGAAAATTGGAAATAACTTGGTATGGCAAGAAGTAAGGCTTTGATTGGATATTATTTAATGTACATGTGATGTCTAAGGAAGTATGGACGCGTAAATATTAAGGAAGGTTAAGGGCAAAGTTGGAACCTCGTAAATTAGCCCCGTGAATTTCCAAAAGCGTTTCATCATCAATTGGGCTTAGAAAAAATCGGGAGAATCAAGCCCAAAAAAAGAGGGGTGGCCGGCCATGCAAAGGCCTTGGCCCAAGTCCATGAATTGGTCATGTGCTTCACATGTGACCAATTAAGTATATGAAGGAGAAAGCTTCTCAAGAAATTTCAAGAAACAACAAAAATCAAGAACTCCAACACCAAACAGCCTCTCGGCCGAACAGTGGAGAAAAAGGGAAAAAAATTCCAAGTCCTTTAATCTTGTTCCAAAAATTAGTATCTAGTGATCTTCTTACTAAATCAAGCCCCTTTACAACTTGGTGTGGTTGGTTTGGAAGAAGGAGCTTTTATTCATTCAAGTTGACAAGTTGTGTAGTGAAGAAGTTTGAAGAAAAAGGTAAGGTTTCAATCCCTTTTCTATGTTATGAAGCTTTGGTTTGTGTGGGCAGGTATGTAGAGACAAGTTGAAAACATAGGAATATGA
>NW_026716134.1:0-39552 GCF_029784015.1 Lycium ferocissimum
TGTCAATTTTTCTTTGGAAAAAGGACGGCCGAATGGCCCTTAAAGTTCCTCCTTCTTCCTCTTGTTCTTCCTTTCTTGAATTTTCTAGAGAAAGTGAAAATTGATGACTTTCTACATAATTATATACAAGTCTTCCACCAAATTTTTCCCATATTTATAAATAGGTCCTTCCACATAAAATTATAGCTACATGATCCCTTTTCTTTCCTTTCTGAAATTTCTAGAAAATCCATCAAATAAGATGACTTATTTGTCATCCATGTCCCCTTTTTCTTCACATGGCCAATACGGCCCTTTGGAACTTTCATGAGTTTTTTTGAAAAATTCCCATTTTGCCCCCTCGACTTTTCTTAATATTACCATTTTACCCCTAGCCTATCACATTATTTCCGAATTTCTCTTTTGCGACTTTCTCTTTACCCTGACCTTTCACAATACTTCCATACTAATAATAGTCACAATTAATATTCAAAACCAACCTCGTACATTAAAATAATTTTGGAGCCCGCCTTATCCTTAACTTCTCACCACTACTCCGCAATATCCGAACGTATGAAATACGGGTTATAACAAATAACGTACCCCGGCCCTCTAGCCGAGGGACGCGGTAAAGTGGAATCATCATATGCCATCCTGGCCACCTCCCCCATATCATCATATCATCATGTATATATATATATACGTGCCCTACCCCTCTAGCGATGAGGGACGCGGTGAATAATGCAATGGAATTGCACGAACGCACATGCCCGGCCCGGGACGCGGTGAAAGACATATTGAGCTGGCACGAGCAAGAGTAGTGAGAAACCATATGCACATAAAACATTATCAAAGACTCAATGAAGTAATCAAAGCGAGTCGTCATTTGCAAATCGGGACAAAAGTTATATCAAATATCTTTCTGACACTACTCGAAACATATCAAACATCATAAACATATAGAAGAACCATAGGGATCATAGTCGTATGTCAAACCAATCCGAGTACGCCTTGGAAAGTTACGGACATTACTCACTTAAGGGCTTTCTACAATCATATCAAAGCAATCCGAGCCCTTCTGTGAAAGTTACGATCGTTCGTAGTTACTTTTAATCATTTAAAAAAACAAAACTCTTTGAAAACAAAAAGCTTTTATGCAACTTTTGAAGTTTAGTCATACAAAAACATAAGAACCATAATTCGAATACATTAAGAATACAAATATCAAGAAACAAATAAGAATCATAGACATGCTCGGATTAAGAATCGTAGTTACCTCGAGATTCGTGTCATAGCTTACTTTTAACTAAGACATGCCAAAGAAAGAGAGGTTGAGCTTTACATACCTTAGCCGCTTCCTAAGCAAATCCGAACTTACGTCCCGACTTCTCACGATCTACAATAATGTCATTAGGTATCAACCATTAGCCATAACACTTAAGAATCCAATTCCAAATTAACACTTTGTCTACAAAAATTTCAAAGATTTCCCCTATAACTTCAACACCCCGCGAGAATTCAACTCGGCCAAATCAACAACAACCAAACCAACAACCATACTAACAATATCCATAAGTGATTCAAAACGCATTCTAACATTAATAATTCCTTTCTACACAATTCGACAACATTTCGTTTATATTCAAATAAACTACATACGATCATTTCAATACCAATGCTCGCATATTCAATTACTAATCCGCAACCATTCAAACAAGATTCAAGAACATTTCCAACAATCCACAATATTCCAAACAACCTAGCCAATGTATCATGCAACCCGAAACTTTCCAAATGCCATAAGAATAACAACAATATGTTTCTTTCTTTCAACTTCATCAATTACATCAACAACCACATATTGCAATATCATTCATGTAAATATAAACCATATTATCAATATGCTAACTTACATTAATAGCCTACAAATGATCCCAACTTCAACTTGTATCATCCAATACCTTCATTTCCATCACATAATCCACAACACAACAACCAAATTACACTAAATAAAATTTAGTTCATTCCTTGTCACAAAACAGCCCATACTCACGGCTCAACATCAACATACAAAGTTTCATGAACTTCATCCATTTCTACACACTATTCCCTCCGTTCTAATCCGTTAAAATTCCGAATAAACTTGTTAACAATGAAAAGGAACCTTAATCTTACCTTAAGTATGCAGCCACCACGTACACCCTCTTCTCTTGGTTGATTTTTAGCTCAAATTGAAGGCAACGCGACGTACGACACTTTTCTCTTCATGGGCTTCGAATTCGGGGGGCGCGAATTTTGGTCAAAATTAGTTTTTCTCTCTAGGCTCTCCTCTATCTTTTTCTCCAGAATTTTCTGGGTGTTTTAGTATGAAAAATGAGGAGAAAAGGCTGATATTTCATTTAAAAAGGTGTGGGTAATGGGCCTAATCCGGTTGGGCTCGGGTTGGGCCTGGCCCACTGACCTTTCTGCCTTAAAATGTCCATATCTCCTTATACCGATGTCGTCTGTGAACCCACAACCTATGTTTGGAAATCTATTTCAATTATCTACAACTTTTATTCTGGGAGTTTTCCCAAATTCTAAACTCATAATACCGTTTTGGACCCTCGAAGTCAGATCACCCGAAGACGTTTTCTTAAATCGCCCTTTTGGAGGGCTTACACTCATTTTTAGCTTATGGGTCCTTCTTAGGACTTGCTCAACTTCACATGTACCACCCATATATCTCTTCATATGTCCTTTATTAAATCTCGACATGTGGGTCCCACCTTAACACACGGCCACTTTGGCCTTTTCATGAAATTTTTTATTTCAACTTCTAGCCCCTAATTTACCTTAATATTCCATACCAATAAAATTCATAAGCAACTTGTGCATTAAAATAAAATCGGAGGTCAAAATTCTCAACCATGTATCCCGAACTGGTCTTGTCCTTAACTTATCATGGTTAGCTCGGATTATCCCAACGTACAAAATACGGGATATAACATCCTTCTTTTGGCATGTCTTAGTGGTAAGTAGGCTATGACACGTGCCTCGAGGTAATTCTACTCTTGCGATCCGGGCATGTCTACGACCCTTATTCACTCCTTGATATCCGTACTCTTAGTGTAGTCGAGCCATGGTCTATATGTCTTTTGTATGATTGGATTCGATGTTGCATAAAGAATTTTGTTCCTAAAGATTCTATGTCTAATAATGGCTGTAACTTTCATAGACAGAACCGGATCGCCTCGATATGTTCGTAGAAGGTTCTGTAGCGTATGATGACTCTAATTTCCATAAGCGGGCTCGGATAGGGTTGACGCTCGTCCGTGGGTCCCGCGACTTTCATTTGTATAGTCCTAATGGCTTTTTGAAAGAACTTAATATGTTTATCGTCCCGACCTCCGAGTATGATTACTTACTTATTTGCCGAGTCTGAAATAAGGATTGCTATGCATATGATTCCGATACGTAGCTATGATTTCTAAAGTTCTATTTGATATGTTCTCGAGTGACATTCGGAAGAAACCTGATTTGACTATTGTCTTGGCTTATAAATGATAGTTCGTTTTGATTATTCGATTGGGACTTTGTAAATGTTTTGCATTGCATATGGTTTCTCACGACTCTGCTCGTGCACACTATTGTTACTTCCTTCGCCGAGTCCGGGCCGTATGTCATGCGCGCTATGCTTTATATTCGAAGTATGATGAGTTTCCGAAGTATGATGTGATTTTCGAAGTATGATGTGATTTGATATATGTTATGATGTGTGACGGAGATGTTACGGAGATATGATGTGATACGGAGTATGATGTGTGTGGCGTCCGGAGATATGTAACGTTTTTGAAGTATGATGAGTTATGTGCCCGTGATATGATGTTTGGCGATCTAATACGATATGATATATATGGTGGGATGTGATATATGATTATTATGGATATATATGACATAGGTTATTGACATGCATGATTTATGTTCGGGAGTAAGTATTAACGTCGGCATTATATAATATGTTCTATACTTGTGACGCATTTTGATATTCTAATTTTACTATATTTGCTTTGTAATGTCCTTATGTATGATTTGTATGTCAAATGCAAGCATTTTCGCATTTGGGTTATTATGCTCATTTTCTGTACTCCTTATTCCAGACATGACCTCATTTTCTGTATTCCATGCTTTACATACTCAGTACATTCCGTCGACCCCTTTCCGGGGTCGCGTTTATGCCGCGAGTACGGATACGCGTTTGGTGACCCGGCGTAGGATTTTTCTGCTACTTTCGAGCGCTCCCTTTGTCCGGAGCCACATTTTGGGTATATTTCTTCATTGTATATGATTATTTATTCGGGGTACGGCGGGGCCCGTTATACGATTACATGTGTTTTGTCTTAAGGGTACGTGGACATATATGTGGGTTATGTGATTAGTTACCGACACGTTGTGTGAGTTTGAATTGTTTGGGCGGCCCATCCTGTGTAAGCGGCCTTTGTCACGCGTGTGTATGTATCTTCGATATGTTATGTATATTATGATAGCCTTGCCGCTCTTGCGTATGTATATGTTTGTGTGCGTCGGTTTGGAACACGTACGTGATCTTTTATATGTATGAGTTGTTTGTATCGATTTGGTTTGTGAGTGTGTATGGGTGCCAGCTCAGGCACTAGTCGCGGCCTACGGGGTTGGGTCGTGACAATATAAGCTTCTGTGATCATCCTTAAACAACATGGAAATCTAAACTTACCTTCATGCGTGTAGGTAACTATCTCATGCCGCCCACTTGGGTGGAAACACTTCACTTGAACAAAACATGGTGTATAAGCTTCCCGGATTCCATGTCTGGATGAACTTTATAGGCACGGTGTAGTCTGTTATCACTTGATTCATAAAGTTTGATGAAGTTGATCACTAATATAACTCTTGAATTCTTATGGAGAACCCCCGATTCTATTATGGAGATAATCATCATGCCTCACCTTGAAGGAACGAGCATTAAGGGTGAAATGAAATCAATAACATTGGACCATTAGCTTCATACGAATGTCATATTATAAGCTTTGCCATCTCTAGACTTAGACTCATCATCATTATCATATTTGTAACATATCTCTTATCTTTATCTCTCGTAGATCTTGGTCAGACTCACAATTTCCGGAATGTAAGAAGGTCATGGAAAAACAAAGGAAGTTATGCCATAGGAATCATGCCTTAGAAAAAGAAGGGACTAGACTCACATACCTTCGCATCTCTCCAACTTTATCAATTAAATGCTCTCCTCCAATGTTCACAATTCTACATTCAAGAGAATTCGTACTAGAATTAGATAATTGGAAACATACCTAAGCTTAAGCTAAAGCTAACGAAAATCATTAAATCATTTCTTTAACTTGTTTCTCCATATGATATAACAAATCCCAAACATCAATAACAACATTCATAATATCATAATCCATAACTTGACAAGTTCGACATTATCCAATTCCCACTCAAAGTTATTCATAACCATAGCCATAATATAACATCACATTCATCCTCATACAAGGCTTCTCCAATTATCTTAATACCATTTATAACAATATTATACTCATAACATCTCAAGAATTATGGTTCATGTCACACTACTATTCAAGAGCACTATTATTTCACATATGAGCTCTATATTCTACTTTCTTTCATAATCCAAGTCTACCAACCATTCAATAATCTAAATAACATGAAATGATCATAAAAATCAACTTTGATTGTGTAGGAACACTTTGGATGGAAATGCTAAAAACTTGGAGAAAACCCTAACTTCAATTCCAAAGAGATTTGATGTCTTCCATCTTGGATAGCTTCTTGCACTTGATTCTACTAGTTTTTGGTGTTTGATCTTTGATTTTCCCTTAGATATGTGTTTGTGTGGTATGGAGAATGTTCTAGCGGTTTTGAGAGTGTTGAAGAGGAGTGGGAAATGAAAGGAATCAATTTGGGGTCTCCTTGTATAAAATTAAAAATCTGCCCGTCGGGAGTTATACGGTCCGTATAATTTTATACGGTCCGTATAAGTGACCGTATAATCCCATCAGTGATGGAACTTTCCTGTAACTATTATACGGACCATTATATGGACCGTATAAATAGTCGTGTAATCCTCTTTCTCTCCAAACTTTTTCTCGTCGTTTCGTTTGATCTCCAATCCTTATGGAACCCTCTTAGCACTTGTTTAACACTTCATTAATAACCTAAGGAGCATTATAACCTTTTCTCAAAACATTATTAAATCAACATTAGCTTGGTACTTTTCAAACCCTCTTTCAAACCATGACTTATGCTTAACATTCTTCAATGAACTTTCTTCTCTTGCCTCAAATGTCTTTGGAATCTTAATTAGAACCTTGTATGAGCTTTACTTTTTGTAGAAACATACGTATACTTCTCACGGCCCTATCAATATCTAGTCTCTCTTGTTATATCCCATATTTTGTACATTGGGACATTCGAGCGAGCCATGAAAAGTTAAGGATGAGACTATTCGGGATACGTGGTTGAGACTTTTAATGTTATATCCGTATTTTTTGTACGTTGGATTATTCATAAGTGAGACGGGGTCCATATGTCGAGATTTTTTTTGACATATGACAAGTTATATGAATAATATATGTGAAGTTAAACACAACTCAAGAAGGACCCTTGAGCCAAATCAAAGTGGAAGTCCTCGAGCAAATATTTTTAAGTAACGTTTTCGGGTGATCGACTTTGAGGGCGAACGGTATTATAAGTTTGGAATTTGAAAAAATACCAAAGATAGAAGTTGTAGATAATTGGATTAGCTTTCCAACCATAGGTCGTGGGCCCACAGGTGACATCGGGATAAGGATATATGAATATTTTAAAGTAGAAAGGTCGAGCTGAACAGTGGATTCGGCCCAACCCGATTCCAAGTCGGGTCGGGCCAATACCCATGCCATTTAAGTGAAAATTTTCAGCTTTCTCCTTCATTTTTCGGACCAAACGTCTAGCATTTTCAGAGATGGAGAGAGAGAGAGAGGAGAGATAGAGAGAGAAATCAAATTTTGACCACAATCTAAGCCCCCGAATCGCGAAGCTCATGAAGAGAAAAGTGTTGTACGTCGCGTTGCCTTCAATTTGGGCTAAAATCGGCCAAGAAGAAGAGGGTGACATCTTTGTTGCATACTTAAGGTAAGACTAAGGTCCCTTTTTCATTGTTAACAAGTTTAATTAGAGTTTTAACGGATTAGAACGGAGAAAATAGCGTTATAAACTAGTTTGTTACTTTGTTGAGATTTATGGATTAAGAGCTGTTTTATTTGGGTTAAATGGTTGGAATTAGTACTGTGTTATGGACGTTTTGAATGTGTTGTAGTGTGAAAAAAATGGATGGAAATCATGATATGTTGTGTGTTGAAGTGTGGCCGTGTAATGGGCTGTTTTGGTGGGACAAGATGAACTAATTTTATTTAGTGTTTTAGTTGATGATTGTTGTGGATTATATGATGAAAATGAATGTTTAATGATCCAAGTTGAAATGGTAACCATATGGGCTGATTTGGATGTTAATGTGATTTTAATACAATCTATTGTAATTATGAAAATGAAGTTGTTAATATGTAGATTGTTGGTGTAGTATATGAATTTGGAAGAAAGAAATGTGTTGTCGTTGTTCTTATGAAGCCCGAGAGGTTTAGGGTGATGTTGCCCATTGGTTGGATTCTTTGTGTGAATTGTTTAAAAGTGTTCATGAATATCATTTGGAAGGTTTTCGGATTAGTATTTGAATGTATAAGCATTGGTGTTGGCTTGATCATATGTGTAATTTGGAATATAAATGGAATGTTGTCGAATTATGTAGAAAGAGTTATTAACGTTAGAATGCATTGAATTGATTGTTGATGTTGTTGGTATGGTTGTTGGGATTGTTGTTGAAGATTTGGCCGAGTTGAATTCTCGGGGTTGTTGAATTTACGGGGAAATGCTGCCTTTGAAATTACGTAGATAAAGTGTTAGCCTAGAATTGAATTCCGGTGCCTATGGCTAATGTTTTGGTATTTAATGATGTTGTTGATTTGGGAAGCCAAGACTTAAATTTGGATTAGCTTAGGAAGCGGACAAGGTATGTAAAGCTAACCTATCTTTCTTTTGGCATGTCCTAATTGTAAATAGGCTATGACATGAGTCTCGGGGTAACTCTATGTCACACCCTAACTTTCCATAGGGCGTGATGGGCACCCGACCTCACTTGGGTGGCCGAAGCCGAACCAGCCGCTGACTCTCACAATACTCATGAACATGCTGGGCCCTCAAATCGTATCATAAGTACATAATGAAATTTTTTCAGAAAACAAACATGCTTTTCATCTTTTTCAAATCAAATAAAACCTGTATCGTATGAAATCTGTAATCATAACAAATCTGTAACAATAAGCGTAATGATACATCGGCTTACATAGCCGCTTACAAAACTAACATCTCATACACACGACAACATCGAAAAGTCTACCATAACCGGATACCATACAAAAGCACTCGACAGCGTTCCGAGGAAATGGAGTCGCCAATCCGGTTGAATATCCTCCGCTAACATCACTTACTCATCTCGTGGGTACTGCACGCGGCATGAAACGCAGCCCCCGAAGAAAGGAAATTGATCGAAATATGTACTGAGTATGCAAAGAATGAAATACAGAAAGCGAAGTCATAACCGAAGTAAAGAATACAGAAAGTGAGCACACTAGCCAGAATACCAAAATGCTTGTATCTGAAATGCAAATCGTACATAAGCGATCTGAAGACAAATATAACCATCGAATGCCAAAATGCTTAGCTTTCTTTTTGAAAAACGTTTATCGTCTCATATATGCTAAAATAGAACATATCATACGAGTGACATTAACCGATGTAGGATTTGCCTAAACCAATGTGGATTTGCCTCACCATTGGGTTTGCCCCTTCCACCGACGCTCCGTCCGACCGATCATATTCCGGTATACATATATCATATCACGTCATACCTCGTATCCCAAAGCTTAAGATACGATAAACAAATCCTCGGAGTCATAATCGAAACGAAGTACGGTAAAAGTAAATGAAAAATCCAGAATGCCAAAATGCTTACTCATCAAAACACAAATCATGCACAGGGCTCTTAGAATATGGTCGCCCGCCCGTCATTGGCGCCATAACACCTCATACTCCAGAAGATTTCATATCTCCGAAACCCGACATACCGCGGACAAGTACCCAGCGGTCAATATCACTCAACATACCGCGGACAAGTACCCAGCGGTCAATATCACTCAACATACCGCGGACAAGTACCCAGCGGTCAATATCACTCAACATACCGCGGATAAGTACCGGTCATATATCACTCAACATACCATGAGACAAGTACCCTGTTTTCATATCTCCAAACCCATCATACTTCGGAATATAGCATAGTGCGCACGATAACATACCGCCCGGGACCCGACGGAAGAGGTAATAACGAGAATGCGCACGAGCGACCGAATTGGGAAATCATATGCAATGCAAAATACTTACAAAGACCCAATAGGATAATCAAAACGAACCGTTAGTTCAAAATCGAAACAATAGTCAAATCAGATTTTCTGCCGAATATCACTCGGGAACATATCAAACCGAACTTCGGAAACTCAAGTCACGTATCAAAATCACATACATAATAATCCTTATTTCGGACTCAACAGATAAATATATAATCATACTCGGGGGTCGGAAAGGTAGTCATATTATGTTCTTTTCAAAAAGTCGTTAGTACTATACAAAGAAAAGTCGCGGGACCCACGGACGAGCATCAACCCAATCCGGGCCCGCCTATGGAAATCATAGTCATTATACGTCATAGAATCATTTACGAGCATATCAAAGCCATCCGGTTAAATACTCGTGAAAGTTACGGACGTTCGTAGTTACAAAACTCTTTTGAAAACAAAACTTTTTATGCAACATTGGTAAACAATCATACAAAGACATATAAACCATAGCTTGACCATATAAAGGTGCCAACATCAAGAAGCAAATAAGCATCGTAAACATGCTCGGATTTTACGAATAGAATTTCCCCCGAAGCTCATAACATATCATAACTTAGCCATATCTAGGACATGCCAAAAGATGGAAAGGTAAGCTTTACATACCTTGATTGCTTCCTAAGCTAATCCAAACTCAAGTCTCGAGCTTCTCAAAATCTACAACACGTCATTAGACACCAAACATTAGTCATAGGCACCTCGGAATCCCATTTTAAGTTCGCACTTTATTTACGTAAATTTGAGGGCAAGATTTCCCCGTAAACTTAACACCGAGAATTCAACTCGGCCAAATATCCAACAACAATACCAACAACCACATCAACAATATCCATAAGCAATTCCAAATGCATTCTAACATTAATAATTCCTTTCTACATAATTCGACAACATTCATGCATATTCCATTCAACTTCATATATTCAAACTAACATCAACGACCGCATATTCAAATACCAATCCAAAACCATTCAAACACGATTCAAGAACATTTCCAACAATCCGCACAATATTCAAACAATCCAATTAATACTCTACTCCACCCGAAACCTCAAATTTCCATAAGAACAACAACAATACATTTTCTTCCTTCCAAATTCATAAACCATACTAACAATCCATACTTTAACAACATCAATCTCATAATTACAAGAAACTATATTAAGATTACATTGGCTTCCAAAACAGCCCATATACAACTTTACCTTCAACTTAATACATTAATTCTTCATTTTGTTCATCATAAATCCACAACAACAACAATCTAAACATGCTAAATAAAATTAGTCCTTCACTCCAACATAATGTCACATACACACGGCCAAGCCTCAATATTCAAACATTCATGAATTTCATTCCTTTCTACATCACATAATCCATAACTACAACAACTAACATACCAAGTAAATTCAATTCATTCCTTCCATACAAACAACCCACACTCACGGCCACAACAACAACTCCCTACTTTCATGATTTTCATCCACTTCTACGTATTACAACATGCACATATCATCTATAACACATGTAAAATAAGATTGAACCTTACCTTTTTCCTCTCAACCTCCTCCATTCGGCTAGGATGAGAACTTCAAGAACAAACACCTTGCTTGCTTCAACAACAACTCCATGTTGTTTAGGACCTTCCAATGAGTTGAAAACCTAGAAGAAAATATTTTTTTGGAGAGAATTTTTGGTCTTCAAATTTTTCCTTCAATGGCCGAATGGCCTTCTCCTTTTGCTCTCCAAGCTTCTTGAAAATTCTAAGAGATAACAAATGATGAAGATGACTTAAATTAGTCATATTTCTCTACATATATAATTCACACATGTGGCCCTATGGCCCACACCCACACATGGCCACATATGGCCATTTTCATGAAATATCAAATTTCCAAAATTTCACTTCTTGCCCCAAATTCTCATGAAATGCTTAACTTTCCATAATTCACTTTTGACCCCAAATTTTCCTTATTCCAATTTTACCCTTAACATTCCATGCCAATGAAAAGATGAATATGCAACTTGTGCATTAAAACAAAAATCAACAAAATCGAAAATTAAAAGTCTTGTCCATAACTTGTCGCAACCAACTTAGAATATTCCAACATACAAAGTACGGGGTATAACACTCTATTCCTAAGATCCGAGCTTGACTATGATCCTTATTCACTCCTTAATGTTGGCAATTTTAACATGGTCGAATTATGGTTCTTAAGTCTTCTGTATGATTGGATTACCAATGTTGTATAAAGAATGTTGTTTTTAAAAGATTATGTAACTACGAACGACCGTAACTTTCATAGATGAGCTCGGATCGCTTCAAACGTTCGTGGGAGATTCTATAATGAATAAGGTCTCCAACTCTTATAGATGGACTCGGATTGGTTTGATACTCGTCCGTGGGCCCCGAGACTTTCCCTTGTGTAGTACTAACGACTTTTGAAAGGATTTAGTGCAACTATTGTCTTAAACTTCGGACGTCGACTACCTACTTCTCTATCGAGTTTGTAAAGACGATTATGCCCCTAATTTCCGTAAGTTATTTCATATGGTTTGATACGTATCTATGAGTCCTAAAGTTCTATTTGATATGTTCTCGAACGACACCCGGAAGAACCTTGATTTGACTATCGCCTTGGTTTTTAAATGACGGCTCATTTGATTATTCTATCGAGTCTTTGAAAAATGTTTACAAATTGCATATGGTTACTCACGACTCTGCTCGTGCATTCTGTATTTACATCCTTCACCGAGTCCTGGGCCGGTTATGTTTCGTGCGCACTATGATATATTCGGAGTATGATGTGTCCGGTTCGCCGAGCCTCGCTAGAGGGCCGGTACCAAGTATATTTGGCGTTATGATGTGCTATGGTGTTATGATGTGCTATGTGATATGTCGGGTTCGGAGATATGAAATCTTTGGAGTATGATGTGTTATGGCGCCAATGACAAAGCGGGCGACCATATTCTAACAACCCCATGCATGATTTTTTTTTTTTTTTATGAGTAAGCATTTTTATATTCTGGACATTGAATTTGCTTTCTGTACTTCTGGTTTTGATTATGATCCTATTTACTATATTCCATGCTTTGCATACTCAGTACATATTCCGTACTGACCCCCTTTCTTCGGGGGCTGCGTTTCATGCCACGCAGGTACAGATACTTATTTGGGTGATCCACCAGCTTAGGACTCTTGTTCAAAATTGTCTTGGAGCGCTCCCTTGTTCGGAGCCTATACTTTGATCCAGTATTCTCGTTATTGTATATGTGCATATGTTATTCACGGGTACGGCGGGGCCCGTCCCGTCATATGATTTTGTTATTACTCTTAGAGGTACGTGAGACATACATGTGTGGGTATGGGTAGTCACTGTTCGGCCATGTCCGTGTGATTTGTGTTTTGGACGTCCCCCGTATTTTGATAGCCTTGCTGGCTTATATGTGATATCATTTGCTGACAGCGATATGTATATATGTATTTGTGACATATTTTGGGGGCGACGGTTCACTTCTTTGTATGTATAAGATCTGATTATGCCAGCTATGGTCTGATGACTGACTTTTGCATATGTCCAATCTGTCTGTACGCTGATTATGGTTAATCGGTCCGTATGGGTGCCCAGCTCGGGCACTAGTCACGGCCTACGGGGTTGGGTCGTGACAAAAGTGGTATCAGAGCGGTTCGTCCTCGGATTGTCTACAGGCCGTGTCCGGCAGAGTCTTGTTTATGGTGTGAAGCCGGCCACACTCATAAACAGGAGGCTGCGGGGCATTTAGGAATCAGTGACCCTCTTTCTGTCTTAGATCGTGCGATAGAGCCAAGTCATAGGAAATGAGATTCTTCGTACTAACCTTTGATTTCAGCAGAAGGACGACATCGACGGAAGGAAGCGATTGACGATACTGGAAGTTACAAAGCAAGCGGGTAAGTAAAGGTACGAAAGGCATATGTTGACTAAGGCATTAAAGTACGATTGAAATGTAAAGTCAAAAAAAAAAAAAATTGGAAGGGAAAAGTAAACAGGAAAGTGTAACAGGTGCAGTTCGAATTGGACATACGAGGTAAGCCCATCATTTTCATACTGATATTAATATTGGGAGCCCTGTGTGGCTGTAAAATGATATGATATGTGTATATATGTTGGCCCTGTGAGGCATTGTTGGTATTTCTTGCGTACAAGTTTTGAGATAGTAAGAAATATAGAGGAAACTCTGCCGAAATTTTTCCAAGAAATAAGAAGGAAATGAGATAGGGGTTTGTAATATGTCTTGAAAGGTCGTGTTAATAGTAAAGATAGGATTTGACTAGGTTGCAAGTATGGCTGACTTTGAAGAATAAGTTAACTGCTGAATTGATGGTAATAGTAACTAGGCGGTCGATATCGATATAGTAAAAAGAATTTGGAAAGAGGCTTGCGATATTAAGAGATGATTTAGAAGAGACTAGTAAGCTTTGATGGAGTATTATGTTAAGGTACCAACTGAATTGATAAGCATGGATAACTTATAACGAGATTATAGCCAGAAGAAATAATAGTACAATTGAGACCAGAGTACAAAAAAAGGAGGGTTGTGACGGATATAAAGGTGCTGACAAGACAGCTTGTGAGATATTAAAGATAAGATTGACGTAAAGGGCAAAAGTTGAGAAGTGTGACACTATGAGGTTGATTACGAACGGGATATTATGTGAATATAATAAGGAATGTTATGAAAATGAGCAAAGTCTAGCGAGGAAGTGACTAAAAGGTATGACGTGATCGGTGTGGCTAAAGTACAAAGGGGAGCTATTGATTAGGAGGGATTTATGAAGTTCTTCTATAGGGAAAGCACAGAACAAAAAAAATTACGAGATAACGGACGATAGCGAGCGCAAAAAAAAAAAAAAAAAGAGGAGGTGAAAAGAAAATCGGGTAAGATAACAGTGTAGTAACGGTGATGACGGGGTAGCCGTGAACACGAGAAATATCGTTGACGGAATGGTGAAAGACCAGATTAGAGAGAGACGAATAACAAAGTAGAGGGAGTGCTAGGAAATGACCGGCATGATAAGAACATAAGAACAAATAGGGTGAACGAATATGATTCGAAAATAAGAAAGGGATTATGTAGGAGTAATATTTTCCGAAAATGTAGTGGTATTGTAAAGCTCCCCGTGCGCAAAAAAAAGGATGAACATAGACTGGAGAAATGTGGTAAGGGGACACTAAAGGAAGCGCCCAAGATAGATGTAATTAAATGAGTACAAATATGGAACGAAAAGGGAATACATAGTTATGAATTTAAAGGTGTAGCACGATGATACGGTGATAAGATAAGATTAATATTGAGACGAACTTGGGATGTTTTGAGTGAATTATAAGCCTGTGTTGGGTACACCGTAAGGGTAAAAGGCATAAAGCATAAAGGGGTGCTGCGTGCACGCGACTTCACCTTGGAAATAATGGGATCTTTAAGCGACAAAGACGATAGGCTTAAGGAATAGATGGTGCAATATAGTTTCGTTAAAAGAAACAGATGGTATAGGTCGAGATTAAGATACCATTCCAAGAGAACTTTGGACACTTTTCGTTGGAATGTGAAGGCCACTAGCGAGAATTTGGAATAACTACAAGTATTAAATAATTATTGGGTCGAAGTAAGAGACCCTTTTAATTTCGGCGGAGATGTGATATGGGGGCGTTTTGAAATCGTCCCATACTTTAATTTACTCCAAATTATGTGCCAAGGTCATGCGGCGAGGTCGACGCGATCATACTAGCGTTAGAGCATCGAATTTCATCGAGTCCCAAAGTTAAGTGTCTTTGGAGTGGGGAGCAATTTTAGGATGGGTGACCCCGCGGGAAGTTTTACGAAAGTCGTACAAATTCAGACGTAAGGAGCAAATGAGAAGCTAGGTTAATCTAAGGAAAATTAGAGTACGGAATGGGCAGAAACCTTAAGAGGTCATGTAAAACGAGGCAGACTGAACCAGTGAAAAAGGAGGAAGGTGCAATATAGCTTTAGAAACAGGATAAGTCGAATAGTGTTGGAAATATTTTGTGAATAAGATGGTAGTAATTATGTATACGTATGTATATGATATCCCACACATGGCTATATTGAATACTAGCGATCGACGTTGTGACATGTTGGAAGGCATTAATCGGACAAGGTAATGAAGTTCAAGTGAAAGAAAATAAAATGGCACAAATGCCATAAGGCAAGCCGATGCTGTTTTCCCTACATGTCAAGCCTGGAAAGTTCTAAGATAATGAAATTTGGAAAGGAAAGAAGGTGAGTAGATGGAAAATAGGGTGACCAAAATGTCGGCTAGGGCAAAAGAGTAGGAACATGAGGGAGTAAAGCCTCCAAGAGAGACGACGGGTAAAGCACAACACCATTGGATAAAAATTTGAGGTTAGACGTATGAAAAGGATAGAGTGTGGTAGTATGGAACAAAAGAGGAATGTGTCAGGTTAAGGAACAGACTTCGACAAATAGGACGAAAGGATAGTGACCACGACGAGAAGTGAGAAGTAAAAGAAAGAAAGATTAGGCCGTGCAACGGTGCAAGAGATTTCTAACTTCCGAAGAATAAGTGCGAAGGCGACAGATATCCAAAAACTATTGGTGTATTAGGACCTCTTAATAAGGGGGGAGAACATATTGAACTTGAAAGAGGTTATGGCGTTCTTATGCCCCCGAAGAGAAAATTTACTAGCTTGGAGTCAGAGTCGAAACAATCGCCAATACAAGGAAATCGAAGACACGTATACTTGTGTTATGAGAGAATCAGAAGGGAGTAAGAATTTTCGTAGCCCTATGCTTTTGGGTTGTATTGCAAGGTTTGAGAGATAAAGGTTAAATAAACGGTTGTGGTAGGAAGTTAAAGGAAAAATCGTGGTAAGAGCCCAAAGATTTAGTTTGAACTCGAATGATAAGTTGCCATAGTCAGAGCATGTACCGTGAAGGACAACGAAAAGGTGCGTAACCACTACGTATATACACACTTTGGATCGGTGGAGGTAGTCCACAGGAAGGAACTAGGAGGAGTAGTTTGAAGGACATAACTATGGTACGCACTAGCGACAAAGTCATGTTGAGTGAGCACTCGGAATGTAAAGGTAAATGGTGACGAGGGTGTAAGGACTAATAACACTAACCATTGAACCGCAAGTGAATCTCGATACAATATGTCACCCTCAGACTGACGGACAGACCGAGCATACTATCCAGACGCTAAGGGATATGTTGCAGGCCTGCATTTTTGATTTCAGAGACAGCTAGGGTGATCATCTGCAACTTATGGAGTTTGCCTATAATAATAGCTACTATTCACGCATCCAGGTAGCCGTACGAGGCTCCGTATGGCGTAGGAAAATGCAGTCACCATGTGGCTGGTTCGGTGTTGGCGAAACTAAGTTAATTTGGCCAAATATGATTCGGCAAGTAGTTAACAAAGTGAAACTCATTCGGGAGCGGTTCTTAGCGGCTCGGAGAGACAATAGAAGTCAGAGAATTTGCTCGACGCCGACACATTAGTCCCGTAATACGACGATTGGGTATCTTCGGAAGTGTCACCCTTGAAGGGTGTTATGAGATTCGCCAAAGGGGAAGCTAAGCGAGAGTATGTGGGACCTTACCAGGTCGTCGGTAGAGTGGGAGGGTCGCCTAAATTAGACCTACCACATGATGTGAGAGCGACCTATAGTCATACGGGTCATCGGGTGAGAAGGCTTGTGCCAACAACGGACGTAACTTCCGTAAGGTAATGGGCGGAACCATAACCAAAGAAAGAGATGAAGAATATATATACTTATTTCCTATGTTTACGGATAACCTAAATTTCGAAAATTGGTTATGGTAGTTGACTAATGCCTCTGATGTGACAAACAATGAAAGAGACTACTCATAAGTGCTTATAAGATTATATAGATCAATTTAACGTTCGAGGACGAATGTTCTCATCATATATATATATATATATATATATATTGTACGTTGGGACATTAGAGCTATCCATGAAAAGTTAAGGACGAGACTATTCCGGGATACGAGGTTGAGACTTTTAATGTTATATCACCGTATTTTTGTACGTTGGATTATTCATAGTGAAGGTGGGGTCCACGTGTCGAGATTTTTTTTTGACATATGACAAGTTATATGAATAATATATGTGAAGTTAAACACAACTCAAGAAGGACCCTTGAGCCAAATCAAAGTGGAAGTCCTCCAAGCAAATATTTTTAAGTAATTTTTCGGGTGATCACGACTTTGAGGACGAACGGTATTATAAGTTTGGAATTTGGAAAAATACCAAAGATAGAAGTTGTAGATAATTGAATTAGCTTTCCAACCATAGGTCGTGGGCCCACAGGTGACATCAGGATAAGGAGATATGAATATTTTAAGTAGAAAGGTCGAGCTGAACAGTGGATTCGGCCCTGTCACGACCCAACTCCGTGGGCCGTGACTGGGGTCACCCATACGTACCTACCTAACAAATCCGACATACCAAATGGCTAATCCGCTCAGACATATATAAGTCCATACAGATATAACATACGTCGCACGAACATGCGTAAGCATACGTATATATACATACATAATCTGTACATAAGCCGTCGAGGCTATCATAACAGACAGAGTCGCATATCACACCTACTTACCCAGACAGTGATAACCCACACCCCACAGACATGTCTGCAGACCTCTAACATACAGATCAGAATCAGAAGGCGGAATCAGAAGACGGGACAGGGCCCCGCCGTACCCAAATAGTCATATATACGGATCATACGTACAACAGAAAGGATATATACCAAAAGTATCGGACTCCGGAAAAGGGAGCTCTCCCGATCTTATTCTATCGTCTATCCTAAACGGGCGGCGCGTTTACTTCTGTGTGGACATCACACGGACCCCAGCAGAGGGGGGGTCGATGACGAAAGATGTACCGAGTATGAAAAGCGGAAACATAATATACATAAATATAATAACCGAATCGGATACGTAAAATCGTAACGGATGAATAATACATAATAAGTAGAGCGGACGAATCGGATTCATACGGTCGGACTTACGAGCGTACGGACGGAATCTCAAAACGGACTTACGGAGCGTGGTCGGATTCTCGGACGACGAACCAAATTTCGATGTGTCGGACGAGAATCGAGAATCCGGATCGAGACGTACGTAAATGTGACGGACTAGTCATATTCCAAATCGGACATACGGAAGCGTAACGCAGACGAGAATCATGCATGCGAGTCATAATCATATGCGAACGGACATATCTTAAATCGGATCCGATTCACATACGGACGAGATCCGGCCCTTTGATGGAGGACGCGGTAACGAACCCGGCCCTCGTAGTACGGGACGCGGTGGACGACGAGAATCGGATCAAGTGCCATCCTGGCCGCCATCCCCATAATATCACATAATCGGACCATCATCGGGTCATATCGGATACGGACGGATCCGGCGCCGCACAATCCGAGGGACGCGGTGAACAATGCGGTGAGGTGCACGAATCACGAACACGGCCGGGCGCGGTGAAGGAAGCATTGGGACATCCACGAACGGACAAATGAGAAACCATATACATACAGACCGACATACAGACAGAATAAATCTGAGATAGCTCAGAAGGTAAATCAAATCAGAATAGGCGGATCATATCGGAACAGAATATCCAGAATCGTAACCAGAGGTCGGAATAATAGTCAGACCCAGAGTGACAGTCATAATGCCTATTAGTTAGCAGACGGAACATAATCAAGAGTTAGCTATGAAAAACAGACAAAAACAGATCGATTTGAACCATACCGGGAGTATCGGGGTATCGTGGGCCCACCTCGGACCCAACCATAATAAAGGGCGTATATTATAGATAATAAACCTTAGGGAGTCGTCCAAAATCATTTTAGAATGCTTCGACTCCATTTATGGAAGTTATATACTTATAGGCCAAATTGGAGGAAAAGGGTTCAATCTTACTGAATGGTTTTTGCGCTAATTTCAATCTCGAATTCCGAGAAGCAAGAAATGTCATCGAGGCTCGTTGTCAAGCCTATTAGACTCGAACATGCCAAAGAAAGATAGGGAAGGCTTTACATACCCGAGCCGTGACACCTTACGCTCCTCAAATCTCAATTCCCGTTTCGCCCAAAAGCGCAAATGGTCATTCTTACCAATTACTATTCATGCAAGTTAACATTTCAATCTTTGGTTATACTTGGCTACCGAAATTTCGCACAGCACTTCCCCTACACATATGACATCCCCGAGATTCGACTCGGCTCAAAATAATCAACAACAACCCAACAACAACATCAATAATCACAATGAAACACAACATAACATAATTAGTCTTCTTTCTTCATAAAGCAACAACCTCCAAACTAACTTCACGTTCTCAAACTAACATTAATATTTTCATATTCATCAACCCAACAAGATCATTTCGGAAACATTCCATATCATTTTACGAAATATTCACAAAATATACAAATTACAAATTTTCCACCAAATTCATAATCCATTCAAAACCTCCAAATTTCAACATAAACATTCGCGACATATTTATATCCTTCAATTTCATTTACAACAATCACCATATACACCTTAGAACTTCATTCTTCTCAATTACATAATCTATAATAAAAACGTATACTTTCCGACAACAACTTAATAACAATTTCTTCATGCTAATTTAAACCATTATTCTTCCATCTTCATCACAAGACTTCAACAACACAATTAACATACTAAATAATTTAATTCACTTTTATTTCTATACCAACACCACACGGCCAACCCTCTTTTCTTTCCAATTCAACCCAATTCATTCACTTTCATTTCCAATGTGAATTCCTTCATAAACACAACTAGAACACAACATGAAATCCAACACATCATACTTACACAACCATGCATACACACACGGCCACACATAGACACACACACACACGGCCTACACTCTTCACACACATGCACACCATAATTCCATATTCTTCATCCAATTCCAATCATATAACATACAAATTCATTTCATAACACAAAAGCATAAAAATTCTTACCTTTTCCAATAATTCCTTCTTTCCAAAGGAGACACTTTCTTGCCAAGATAGTTATGCCAACTTGGAGAGGGACTTGAACTTAGTAGTAATTCCAAGAAAGATGAATTTTTGAGCCAAAGAATTGAACTCCAAGATTTTTTTTTTCTTTCTTTTTCTCTCTTTCTCCCTTTAGCCGATTCCTCTCTTCTCCTTTCTTGATTTGTTTTGTTTTGTTTTCTTGAAATTTCTAGACATGTCTTGCCTATATATAATTTAAGGCACATGGAAAATTAATTAAGAGATGGGTTTGGGCCTTGTTGATGGCCGGCCACCCCATCTCTTTTGGGCCTAATTTCCTTTTTTTTTTTTGAGCCCAACTCATAATAATTCTTGTTTGTACTTCCCGAAACAAATTTCCGAAATTCCAAATTTGCCCTTAGGCCTTCTCCATTGTTTCCACATTCAAATTTCCATAACCGCCACACACATATTATTAAAAATTCCAAACATAACCTTATTCCTTGTAAGTCAAGGTTACTTCCAAACTTTCGAATACGCAAAAATGCCGGATGTAACATCCTCCCCCCCTTTAGAACATTCGTCCTCGAATGTTAATCAACCTCATGGTAGATCAAAATCGATCGGGGAGGTCTTCTTACCACTTACGTACTTGCACTTAATCGAAGAACTTGTATCTACCTTCATTTTCCAACTTCATCCATCTTTTCCTCGATATCGCCTTATTAGGGTTGTTCGTACCGTCTTAAATCGGATGTACGGCGGACGGAACCTTAACCAGAACCAGAATATCAACGGACGTCAGACGGAGTCATATCCGGAATCAGAAGTACAGAAGTACAACAGACAGAATCATATTCCGACGATTATCTTAAGCGAATTCAAATTCGGAGCCGGACGTACAGAAGTATATTAGACGGGTCTATAATCAGAATCAGACATATAGAGATTTATCGGGCAGATTTCGAAATCAGAATCAGATGTGTAGACACATATATATCGGACAAATTCACGGTCGAGGTCGGACGTACGGACGTACATCGGATGCAGATTCGTAATCCGGCGACATACAAAAATATATATCGACAGTATTCGTATCAGAATCAGATGTACAGAAATTTATCAGACAGATGTGAAATCAGAATCAGACGTACTGAAGTGTATCGGACAGAGTCATGATCGGAGTTGGACATACAGAGGTATATTAAGCGGATGCGTAAGTCGGGTTCGTCGAAGCACGAGGTAGTAAAACGAGCTTCGCACCGAAAACGGGGAGTGCGAAATATGGCGTACAAAATTGCGACCATAGTCAATCTCGCGTTTTTTTTTTTAAAATCTCTAATCACTCCACATACTCAAATTCCACTCAAGTTACCCCAACTTCGCACTTAGTCTCCATATCCATATTTGTGAAAATTCTTGACATACTTCCCAGGGGGGTCACCCATCCCGGGATTGCTCTGGTTTCAGCACGCTTAACTCCAAAACTTTTATGCATTCTGGCGCGTTATCGATAATATTACTGCGTCAAATGCCCCACACGAACTTTGCCACGTAACTTAGGGCAGTTCAGCGCCTTAATAAATTTTTCAGAAATTTCTGTAGCGGGTCCCACCCCGGTCCAAACTACACAATTATGCAACAAATACACATATATAGAACAAATTTCAATAAATACTCGTATACCTGTGGACGATTTTACAAAAACCTCCTAGGAACTCGATCTAGTAAGCTATAGAGCGAGGGGTGTGTCCTCCTCGTCACCCACCTCGTCCGAATCCGAGGGGTATAGGTAGTCCGACGACTCCCGGTTCACCGATGACCAGGATAAAGGGCCGGAATATGGCGTAACGCTCACCGAAGAAGGCTCGGCGGAACATAGTGCTCCACCATAGGAGCGACCGGCACAATGTCGGGGAGCTCCTCTCCGGTGCCCCCGCTCCGTACTCGATAGGTCCTCGGACGGATCCGTGTCGTAGCTGCTCTCTGGGGGATCCTCCTCACTGGGGGTCGCAGACTCCGGAGGGATCGTCGCCGGATCCTCCGAAGGATCAGTCTCGATCGAATAGCTGGGGCTCCGTCTACTTGGCCCCGGTGACATCCTGGGGGCTTTCTTAGCACCCCCATCTCCATCCTCAGAAGCGGCCCTCTTCATCTTTATCCTACAATCACCTGCAAGGAGAGGGTCAGAAACAATTTCCCAAAATACTGACGTTGTCGCTCTTTTGGAGCCTCGCTGTATATACAGCAATTCGTTGGAAGGATCCATCCTATTACATACAGCTCTATCGCACGATCTAAGATTCCAAGAAAGGGTAACATGACATCCTAGATGTCCTGTAGCTTCCTGTTTATAGATGTGGGGCCCAACACATCGATAAACAAGACTCTACTAGACACGGCTGCACATTCCGAGAACCGACCGCTCGATACCACTTTTGTCACGACCCAACTCCGTGGGCCGTGGATCGGTGTCCTACGGACACCCATACGTACCTACCTAACAAATCCGACATACCAAATGGCTAATCTATTTCGTACATATATAAATCCATACGTATATAACATACGTCGCACGAACATACGTACATATATATATATATACATAATACGTACATAAGCCGTCGAGGCTATTATCGTACGCAGTCGCATATCACACCTACTTACCCGAACGGTGATAACCCACACCCCACGACATGTCTACGGACCTCTAACATACGAACGAGAATCGAAGGCGGAAGACGGGACGGGGCCCCGCCGTACCCAAATAGTCATATATATACGATCATATGTACAACAAAGGATATATACCAAAAGTATCGACTCCGATCAAAGGAGCTCTTCAAACGAGCGATCTATCCTAAACCGCGCGCGCGTACGGCGCGCGCGTCGTATTCGTGGACATGTAACACACCCCGAGAAGCAAGGGGGTCGACGAAGATGTACCGAGTATGTAAAGCGGAAACATAATATACATAAATATAATAACCGAGAATCGGATACGTAAAATCGTAACGGATGAATAATACGAAGTAGAGCGGACGAGAATCGGATTCGTACGAGTCGACTTACGGAAGCGTACGGACGGAATCTACGCGTACGAACCCACTTACGGAGCGTGTGGTCGATTCTATTATGTCGAACGAGAATTTCGATCGGAGGTACAATGATGAAAATGTGTCGACTACGAATCGAGTTCGTCGATTTTCAAAACCGTGACAAATATAGACGTAAGTCATATTCCAAATCGGACGTACGGAAGCGTAATGCGATTCGAGAATCATGCATGCGAGTCATAATCATATGCGTACGTACATATCGAAATCGGATCCCGATCACATACGGACGTATCCCGCCCTTTAATAAGGGACGCGTACGAACCCGCCCTCGTAGTACGGGACGCGGTGGACAGACGAGAATCGGATCAAATGCCATCCGGCCGCCATCCCCATAATATCACATAATCGGACCATCATAATCGGATCATATCGGATACGGACGGATCCCGGCCCGCACAATCCGAGGGACGCGGTGAACAATGCGGAGGTGCACGAATACGGAACACGGCCGGGCGCGGTGAAGGAAGCATTGGGACATCCACGAACAGACAAATGAGAAACCATATACATACGGACCGACATACGGACTTAATAAACCGAAATAGTTCGGAAGGTAAATCAAATCGAATAGGCGGATCATATCGGAACGGAATATCCGAGAATCGTAACCGGAGGTCGGAATAATAGTCGGATTCGTAAAGACAGTCATAATGCCTATTAGTTAGCAGACGGAACATAATCAAGAGTTAGCTATGAAAAACAGACAAAAACAGATCGATTTGAACCATACCGGGAGTATCGGGGTATCGTGGGCCCACCTCGGACCCAACCATAATAAAGTACGTAAATTATAGATAATAAACCTTAGGGAGTCGTCCAAAATCATTTTAGAGTGTTTCGACTCCATTTATGGAAGTTATATACTTATAGGCCAAATTGGAGGAAAAGGGTTCAATCTTGTTGAATGATTTTGCGCCAATTTCAATCTCGAATTACGAGAAGCAGAAATGTCATCGAGGCTCGCTGTCAAGCCTATTAGACTCAGAACATGCCAAAGAAAGATAGGGAAGGCTTTACATACCTGAGCTGTGCCTTACGCTCCTCAAATCTCAATTCCCGTTTCGCCCAAAAACTGCAAATGGTCATTCTTACCAATTACTATTCATGCAAGTTAACATTTCAATCTTTGGGTTATACTTGGCTACCGAAATTTCGGCAGCACTTCCCCTACACATATGACATCCCCGAGATTTACTCGGCTATAAAATAATCAACAACAACCCAACAACAACATCAATAATCACAATGAAACACAACATAACATAATTAGTCTTCTTTCTTCATAAAGCAACAACCTCCAAACTAACTTCACGTTCTCAAACTAACATTAATATTTTCATATTCATCAACCCAACAAGATCATTTCGGAAACATTCCATATCATTTTACGAAATATTCACAAAATATACAAATTTTCCACCAAATTCATAATCCATTCAAAACCTCCAAATTTCAACATAAACATTCGCGACATATTTATATCCTTCAATTTCATTTACAACAATCACCATATACACCTTAGAACTTCATTCTTCTCAATTACATAATCTATAATAAAAACGTATACTTTCCGACAACAACTTAATAACAATTTCTTCATGCTAATTTAAACCATTATTCTTCCATCTTCATCACAAGACTTCAACAACACAATTAACATACTAAATAATTTAATTCACTTTTATTCTATACCAACACCACACGGCCAACCCCCTTTTCTTTCCAATTCAACCCAATTCATTCACTTTCATTTCCAATGTGAATTCCTTCATAAACACAACTAGAACACAACATGAAATCCAACACATCATACTTACACAACCATGCACACACACGGCTATTCATACACACACATACACGGCCTACACACCCTTCACACACATACACACCATAATTCCATATTCTTCATCCAATTCCAATCATTATAACATACAAATTCATTTCATAACACCAAAGCATAAAAATTCTTACCTTTTCCAATAATTCCTTCTTTCCAAAGGAGACACTTTCTTGCCAAGATAGTTATGCCAACTTGGAGAGGGACTTGAACTTAGTAGTAATTCCAAGAAAGATGAATTTTTGAGCCAAAGAATTGAACTCCAAGATTTTTTTTTCTTTCTTTTCTCTCTCTTTCTCCCTTTAGCCGATTGCCTCTCTTCTCCCTTTCTTGATTTGTTTTGTTTTGTTTTCTTGAAATTTCTAGACATGTCTTGCCTATATATAATTTAAGGCACATGGAAAATTAATTAAGAGATGGGTTTGGGCCTTGTTGATGGCCGGCCACCCCATCTCTTTTGGGCCTAATTTCCTTATTTTTTTTTTTGAGCCCAACTCATAATAATTCTTGTTTGTACTTCCCGAAACAAATTTCCGAAATTCCAAATTTGCCCTTAGGCCTTCTCCGGTGTTTCCACATTCAAATTTCCATAACCGGCGTACACATATTATTAAAAATTCCAAACATAACCTTATTCCTTGTAAGTCAAGGTTACTTCCAAACTTTCGAATACGCTGTTGTTGAAGATTTGGCCGAGTTGAATTCTCGGGGTTGTTGAATTTACACGGAAATCGCCCAAATTTCTGTAGATAAAGTGCTAGCCTAGAATTGAATTAGGAGTGCCTATGGCTAATGTTTGGTATCTAATGATGTTGTTGTAGATTTGGGAAGCCAAGACTTAAATTTGGATTAGCTTAGGGAAGCGGACAAGGTATGTAAAGCTAACCTATCTTTCTTTTGGCATGTCCTAATTGTAAATAGGCTATGACATGAGTCTCGGGGTAACTCTATTCCTAAGATCCGAGCTTGACTACGATCCTTATTCACTCCTTAATGTTGGCAATTTTAACATGGTCAAATTATGGTTCTTAAGTCTTCTGTATAATTGGATTACCAATGTTGTATAAATAATGTTGTTTTTAAAAGATTATGTAACTACGAACGACCGTAACTTTCATAGATGAGCTCGGATCGCTTTGAAACGTTCGTGGGAGATTCTATAATGAATAAGGTCTCCAACTCTTATAGATGGACTCAGATTGGTTCGATACTCGTCCGTGGGCCCCGAGACTTTCCCTTGTGTAGTACTAACGACTTTTGAAAGGATTTAGTGCAACTATCGTCTTAAACTTCGGATGTCGACTACCTACTTCTCTATCGAGTTTGTAAAGACGATTATGCCCCTAATTTCCTTACGTTATTTCATATGGTTTGATACGTATCTATGAGTCCTAAATTTCTATTTGATATGTTCTCGAACGACACCCGGAAGAACCTTGATTTGACTATCGCCTTGGTTTTTAAATGACGGCTCATTTGATTATTCTATCGAGTCTTTGAAAAATGTTTTTAAATTGCATATGGTTACTCATGACTCGCTCGTGCATTCTCGTATTTACATCCTTCACCGAGTCCCGGGCCGGTTATGTTTCGTGCGCACTATGATATATAGGAGTATGATGTGTCCGGTTTGTCGAGCCTCGCTAGAGGGCCGGGTACCGAGTATATTTGGCGTTATGATGTGCTATGGCGTTATGATGTGCTATGTGATATGTCGGGTTCGGAGATATGAAATCTTCGGAGTATGATGTGTTATGGCGCCCGCGACAAAGTGCGACCATATTACTAAGAGCCCCATGCATGATTTTTTTTTTTATGAGTAAGCATTTTTATATTACGGACATTTGCATTTGCTTTACCTTCCGGTTTTGATTATGATCCTATTTACTATATTCCATGCTTTGCATACTCGGTACATATTCATCTTGACCCCCTTTTTCGGGGGTTGCGTTTCATGCCACGCGAGTACGGATACTTATTTGGGTGATCCACCGACTTAGGACTCTGTTCGGTGTCTTGGAGCGCTCCGCTTGTTACGGAGCCTATACTTTGATCCGCATTACTGTTATTGTATATGTGCATATGTTATTCACGGGTACGACGGGGCCCTGTCTGTCATATGATTTTGTTATTACTCTTAGAGGTACGTAGACATACATGTGTGGGTATGGGTAGTCACTACATTCGGGTCATGTCGTGTGATTTGTGTTTTGGACGTCCCCGTATTTTGATAGCCTTTGCTTATATGTGATATCGTTTTGCGTACGCGATATGTATATATGTATTTGTGACATATTTTGGGGGCGACGGTTCACTTCTTTGTATGTATAAGATCGATTATGCCGGCTATGGTACGATGGCCGACTTTTTTGCGTATGTCCAATACGTACGTACGGCGATTATGGTTAATCGGTCCGTATAGGTACCCAGCTCGGGCACTAGTCACGGCCTACGGGATTGGGTCGTGACAACGACGACATGAAATTTCCTGAGGTGTAACATTTATCATATTGTTCGAGTACGAAATGCAGAAGCAGAACAACTAACCCGTCAGTCTGTTCAGTGGTTAATTAATTTCCAGATGTATTTCCAGACAAACTCTAGGCATTCTGCCTGAATGGAAGATTGACTTTGCTATCTATGTGCTGCTAGATACTCAGCTGATATATATACCTCCTTATACGATGGCCCCTGCTGAGCTAAAGGAATTGAAGGAGCAGTTGAAAGATTTGCTCGAGAAGGGTTTTATTAGGCCTAGTAGGTTACCATGGGGAGCACCAGTGTCATTTGTAAGAAAGAAAGATGGCTCGTCGCGAAGGTGTGTAGATTACAAACTGTTGAATAACATGACAATAAAGAACAAGTATCTGCTCCCAAGAATTGATTATTTATTTGATCAGTTTCAGTGTGCCAGGTGCTTCTAAAGATAGACTTGAGATCAGGTTATCATCAGTTCATGGTTAGAGAGAAAGATATTTTGAATACAGCATTCAGGACCAGATATGGTCACTTCGAGTTTCTTGTGATATCTTTTGGGTTGGCTAATGCGCCAGCAGTATTTATGTATTTGATGAACTGCATATTTAGACCCTTCTTAGATCAGTTTGTGATTGTGATTATCGATGATATTCTGGTCTACTCTCGATCAGAGACTGAGCATGCGAATCATTTGCATGTTGTACTCAAAATTTTTCAGAATCAGAAGCTATACGCAAAGTTCTATAAATGTGAATTCTTCTTGAATTTTGTGGCTTTCCTCGGGCATATTGCATTATACGAAGGCATCAGGGCTGAAACTCAAAAGATAGAGGCTGTGAAGACGTTGCCTAGACCCACGACACCGACAGAGGTTCATAGTTTTCTGGGGCTGGTAGGATATTACAGGAGATTTGTAGAGAGTTTCTCCTCTCTTTCAACTCCATTGATGAAGTTGACACAAAAGGTAGCTAAGTTCCAGTGGACAGACTCTTGTGATCGGAGTTTTCAGGAGTTGAAAAATAGACTGACTTCTAACCAATTTTGACACTTCCAGAGGGATCAGAGGGTTATGCTATCTATTACGATGCCTCAGCCGTCGATTTGATGTATTGATGCAGAACGGTAGGGTTATTTCTTATGCTTCGAGGCAGCTGAGAAAGCATGAGAAGAATTATCCGACTCGTGATTTGGAGCTAGTTGCGGTGATTCATGTGCTTACGGTTTGGAGGCATTATTTATATGGTGTTTATGTTGATGTTTACACAGATCATAAAAGCTTTCAGTATATCTTAAGCAGAAAGAGTGGAATTTATGACTGACGCGATGGTTGGAGCTGTTGAAGAATTACCATGTTGACATTCTATGGTATCGAGGCAGATTGTTTGTTCTGAAAGTTGCAGGGTTACGTCAGCAGATTATGGCAGAAGATCATTATTCCCGCTACTCTATTCATCCACGGTCAACGAAGATGTACCATGATATCAGAGATATTTGTTAGTGGAATGGTATGAAGAAGGATATAGAGGAGTTCGTGGCTCAATGTCCTAATTGTCAGCAGGTGAAGTTTGAGCATCAGAAGCCTGGTGGATTTTTGTAGGATATAGAGATTCCGACTTGGAAATATGAGGCGATTAATATGGATTTCATTACAAGCTTACCTCGTTCCCAATGCAAGTTCGATTGGATATGGGTGATTATTCATAGACTCATGAAGTCAACACATTTTCGACCTATCAGGACTACTTATTACGCTGAAGAATATGCGAAGTTATATATTAAGAAGATAGTGTGACTTTATGGTGTTCCGGTATCTATTATTTCAGACAGAGGTGCACAGTTTATAACTAACTTCTGGATATCCTTCCAGAAGGATTTGGGGACACAGGTGAATGTCAGTACAACATTGCATCCCTAAACAGATGGGCAGGCTGAGCGTACTATTCAGACACTTGAAGATATGCTACGATGATGTATAATAGACTTTAGAGGTAGCTGGGATAATCATTTTCCACTTATTGAGTTTGCGTATAATAATAGCTACCAATCCAGTATCCAGATGGTCTTTGTATGAGGCCCTATATAGGTAGAAGTGTAGATCTCCTATTGCATGGTTCAAGGTCGGAGAATCAAAGTTGATAGGGCCTGATTTGGTTCAGCAGGTGGTGGAGAAGGTGAAGCTCATTAAAGAGAGATTACTAGCAACTCAGAGACACCAGAAGTCTTATGCAGATAACAGACGACGAGACTTGGAGTTCCAGGTAGATGACTGGTGTTTTTGAAGGAATCACTTATGAAAGGTGTTATGAGATTCGGTAAGATGGGCAAACTTAGTCCTAGATACATTGGCCCTTACAGAATTGTGCGTAGAGTAGGCCAAGTAGCCTATGAGTTAGACTTACCTTTGGACTCGGAGTCTGTACATCTAGTTTTCCATGAATCCACGCTCCCTAAATGTATCAAGATCCTTCCAGATTTGTACCCATAGATGATGTCCAAGTTACAGAGCAGTTGTCATATGAGGAAGTCCCTATTACTATCCCAGATCGCCAGGTTCGTAGGCTGCAAACCAAAGATGTAGTTTCCGTAAAAGTACTTTGGAGAAATAAGAATGCAGAAAAGATGACTTGGGAAGCCAAGGAAGATATGAAGTCTAGATATCCTCATTTTTTTCCAATCCCAGAGAAAGATCAGGCTATGATACCATTATCTTAGGAATGCATTAAACTGTTAGTTACTTTGTTGGTCGGGTGAGGCCATGGTTGTTATTGATTATTGTTGCCCTGCGTGGCATTGTACTGAATTGTTGGATGGTGTAGCAGGTTGGTAGTAGTATGGTTATAGAGGAAACCCTGCCAGAATTTCTGTAGACTCCTAAAAGTGCTAACATTCGAGGACGAATATTTGTAAAGGGGAGAGAATGTTACACCCTGTACTTTTATACGTTAAGTTAATTTTTTAGTTGGTTGCTATAGATTTGGAAAGTGAAATTATTTTTGTGGCTATATGAGATTAGACATGTTTATCTTTAGTATATGAGAGTTTAAGTTCATGACTGGTATGTGATGGAAGGATTAGAGGTTCAACAAATCGTCGGGAATGTGTATCGGGAAAAGTTGGCTTTTATGGATGGATATACGGACTATATAACTTTTACGGACCATATATCAGGTTAACCCCCACCGTAAATTGATAACAGTGGAGTGTGAGCCACCGTTGTGATTTTACGATCCAATTATACGGACCGTATAATTTTTACGGTCCGTAAAAGTGGACCGTAAATTTAAGTCGCTGCCAGCTTTCTTTGATATACATTTCATGCCCCCTCATTTTGATCTCATTTCTCTCATTTTCTCACACTCCACAGACTTCTAGAAGCGTCTCCAACATATATAACTAACCCCTAAATGAAATTAAGGAATTAAAGTGAGAGTCAAGTAATAAAGGTTTCCAAAGTGTTGTTGAAGCTTATTTCTCTTCTTTGTAGTAGCTTTGGAGGATACTTCAAGGTGAAGTAATCTTGGAATTAAGGTGCTCTTCAGTTCTGGAAGTAAGATTCCATCATATTTCCATGTTTATGAGTTTATGTGATGGTTATGCTAGGTTTGGAGGGAAAGAAGTTAGAGGAAAGGTTCAAATATGAACTTGAGTTTATGTTGAGTTGTAACCTATGTTGAGCCATAATTGTTAATGTCTTTTTTTTATGAGCTAAAATCTTCATGTATGGCTAGTAGTTAATGTTGAGATTGTGTTGAGCTTGTTATACTTGACATATTTGGAAGAATGAGGTGTATAAGGGTCATATGCGAAGCGTATATCTAACTGTTATATTGTACATCTCTAAATGTTGATGATATGAGTTTAAAGACGATCATATGAGGTTGTTGTGTTGATTGTTGGCTACTGGATGTGTTGTGATGGTTAATAAATAGGGGCAATCTTTGTCCGTTTCATTTTAGAATCGATTTATCGTTTGACATACGCGATATACTAGTGCGATCTAAGCTTGCAAATGCCTTCAGTTGTTATAGGATATGAGCACTAGCACGACAGATTACTTGAGGTATCTTAAGGCTAACTTTCCTTCTTTTGGCATGATCTTTATGAACGTAACGTAAACGTAACGCTGCTCTATAATGCATCTATTCGTAGCATTTAGGGATGTTCTATGTCGATTCATGTCCAGGAATGTGGTTCCTAGTAGGTTCTTCTTCAGATTCAGTATGCTTCATAAAGTCACATGTTGATAAAAATGCTATTTCATAATGATCTTCGGAGGTATAACGACCTTACGTCACTACGACAGATTCAGGATGCACTCTTATCATATTCATGCATTGCATTATATATATATATATATACAGACCTATTACCCCCTAGGCGTTATATACACGTATATTATTATATCTATAGGGGATTTGGGGAAGGTGATGGAGTTATATATGCACTACCACCTGATCAACTGGTCATATGATGATGATTATGCCCACAGAGGCCGATATGATACGATGGGATGCCCACAGAGCCTTGACAGGCGTTATATATATATATGTATATGTATATGTATATGTATGATTAGGCATTATATACGCATATATACAGTACTTATGCCTGTCATTGGCCCCCAAAGGCAGTTCAGATGTACAGGTTGCATTCCTTTTATCCTACATACTTTCATGTCTTCTTTTATGTTACTTTCATGTTTTACATGTTTAGTACTTTGTTCGTACTGACGCACCTTGCGCCCGAGAGACGATGTGTTTCACGGCCGCAGGTTCAGGTAGATAGGTTAACTATCCGCCCCTGTAGGTTGCTGTTCAGCTGATGCTGGAGCACTCCTCTTATCCCGGAGTTACTGTTGTGTTTTGGCACGTTATATTTTTGTGTACATACGAGTTTGGCGGGCTCCTATCCCGACCTTGTTATGTCATGTATTCTATTAGAGGATTATAGACAGTTATGGCATAGTTGGACGTTGTATGGCCCCATCGGCCTATATTTTGTTATATAATGGTCTATGATGGCCTTGTTAGCTTGTACAGTTTTGTCCAGCATAGTTATATTGTGTGTCCCTTCGGGCTCATTCCTTTTCAGCATATTTCTCTTATGATCTAGTAGGTTGCCATCTGTTGAACCTCGTGGTCCACCCTTATCTATGATAACGATATGGAAACATGATTAGCGGTGCTCGGCAAGTAGGGCCGGCATGCCCGTCATGGCCCTCCAATTTGGGTAGTGACACAAACAAAACCTTTTTCTCAAAAGTACGGATACATTTATCTTAGTCGCACGAAATGGACCATAGTCCAGAAGTACGGGGTGTTAAATTACTCCCTCCTTTGGAACATTCATACTTGAATGAGAGTCGAACTAAAGGAAAGACTAATTTAGGATTTTCAAAATATTTTGGCAGAGTCGTCTCCTATGTAAATAGAAATATACCAAAACCTTTCAACTAACCAAAAACATAAACAAGCATCACATGGCATCATGACAAACATGTCTTGACGAAAAGAGCAATAAGTCTAACATGGCTCCTCTTGGCCTTACTAAACATATAAGAAATCCCTTTAACATAGCTTAGCTTTCACTTCTTTATCAATATAATTGAAATATTTGAAACACAACCTGGGCCGAAACTCAGAAATATTCTAAAAGATGTGGAGCAACACATGGATTAGAACCATTCTTTAAGGCATAGCTTTATTACACGATAATCTAGAGTATGAAAGAAGGGTAAAATTTCCTAAATGCTCTGTAGCCTAGCAATTATAAATGTGGCGCGCAGCACACCCATAAGTAGAACTCTACTAGACATAGATTAATCTACTTCTTAGGAAAAAAACCTGCTCAGATACCAAGCTTGATACGATCCGGCTTGTGGAAGACATGGATTCAAACAACTAATATGCGGAAATAAGATATAGAGTAGAAATCAAAGATTAGAAGTGAAGAAATTGGGATGAGAGTAGAAAGGATAGGAGTAAGACCCAATTAGTAAAGGAATTATAGGCAAACTTAGGTATATGAAACCTAAACCCTCCTAATCAATTCCTACTAACGAACATATACTATTTGATGATCAACCAAGAATAATCCATATGAATCCACAAATGAACGACTCTATTAAAAATCTATGGAAAAGGGTTTCATAGCCAACAATGGAATCCACCATGATTATGTCACAACCAACCAATGAGTCGTGACGGGAGTCTGACCTCTAGCGGCCAAACACCCCTATACTTATATCTGAATCATACTGAACATCAAAGGCTCATAAATGGGACAACTAATCTCATAAAAATAAAGCATCAGAACTCTGTACAATCTGCATATATATACACAACATGCGGAAGAACGATTGCAAGCCGCCTAAGCCGCTACATATACCGTACACAAAAGAATAGCCGACAAGGCTACACCATCCGACTACTACATACAACCTGTCTACGGTACCTCTACCGGAATAAAAGCGTAGAAAGAACGGACGTGGCCCCATCATACCCATATGCATACACATCTCAAAAGGGGCATACCAAAACTGACTGTAGCTACGGATCGAATGGAGCGTACCGACCACTACTAGATCTAGAGGTCCTACTGAGCTGGACCACCTGTCTGTCTCCCTGTACCTGCGGGCATGAACGCAGCCTCCCGAGCAACGGGGAGTCAGTACGGATAATGTACTGAGCATGTAAAGCATAAGAGAAACATCATATATATATACACATATGAGAATCATGGATAAGATCTGAACTCATAAGCTGAATTAACTAAATGCATGTACTTGTATGAACTAGTATCTACCTAAATCTGCGCAAACCTGTATAACAGACAATGCCTCTGTGGGCGCATAATATGCATGCTTGTGCCTATGAATGAAGGTCATACATCTGTATATAGGTGCGTATATAGCGCCTGGTATATACACGTATATAAGGCTTGTCTCTTTTCTCATACCATATCAGCCTCTCTGCGGCCATCATCACATATATTGCTGCGTTACTTGCAGACTGATTCTCATATCGTCATCATAGTGTACCAGCTGATCAGGTGGTAATGCGTATATAACGCCTACTCCTTTTCATACCCCATATACGTATAATACTTGCGTATATAACGCCTTCTGGCTACGGGTCAACATACATTTATATATGAATGAATGTAATGCATGATTAACTGTATACATAAAATAAGACCCATGAACAGAAGGAATAATCATAACGGGGCGCATGAATGTCAAAAACTGAAACACTTCTAATGCTTCTAAGAGTAGAGTAATATGGACTCACTTACTCGCTTATTGGATCATATCGTAGGATCATGCCAAAATAAGGAAATAATAGCCTTAACATACTGTGACGTAGATCAAATCGTCTAAATCGTACGTCTCGACTTGTAAATCTACAATTAAGATAACATAGACCTTCATTAGACTATGTACTTCACGTGCTAACCTCCTTTGGATGCCTAGAGAGCTTAACGCATCATGGACAATATTTCTCTCATAATCTTAACAACCCTTCAACTTCTCATTCACTTTAATACCAACCATAACAACAATAACAACACTTATATATCAAAATATATTCAAATCCATCCCCAATCATCTCTTAAAACAACCCTAAGTCACTATTTTGTCTTTCATCAACTTACCACTTTCACAACTACCCCCTCTTTACTTAGAATCACTAAAACCCTTGATACTCAACTTAAATACAAAGGTAGAAATCATTTACATACCTTGAGGGGTCAAGAATCCCAAGAATCACTCAAGCTTCAACTTTCTAAACTCCACAACTTGAAGAAATTCTAGCAGCAACCTTTCTTCTTCACCATCTCGGGTTTACGGGGTTCGGGTCTTTTCAAATCCTCACTAATATGATGGAAAATATTGGGAGAGACTATATGTTATACCTCGCATTTCGTGCGTATTCGGAAAAATTGGAGATCATTCGGAATGCTAAGAAATAAGGCTTTAATTGGATCTTACTTAATGAGCATGTGATGTTTAAGGAAATATTGACGGAAATGTTAAGAAAGGTTAAGGGCGAAATTGGAATCTTGTAAATTAGTCCCGTGAATTTCCAAGAGCCTCCTATCGTCAATTGGGCCACAAAAATAAGATGAAAAAAAATTATGGAAAACTTTAGGCCCAAGCCAAGAGTTGGCCGGCCATGGCCTAGCCTTGGCCCATGGGATGGTCATGTGCTATGCCATGTGCCAAATTAAATTATAAAAGGCATCAAGGATTCAAGAAAATTCAAGAAACAAGAGAAGAACAAGAACAAAAAAAAAAGAAAAAGAAGGAGAAAGGCATTCGGCTGCCATAAGGGAAAATCATCCCTCAAAAATCTTGATCCCAAAATTGTTTTCTTGTGGTTTATATACTAATTCAAGGTCCCTTTTCGACGTGGCGTAGTTGTTTCGGAAGATTGAGCCTTGGTTTCTTTGTTTGGACAACTTGGCTAGGTGAAGAACTTGGAAGTAAAAGGTAAGATTTTATTTCCTTTTTCATGTTGTAAAGCCTTGGGCTATGTTGTAATGTGTAGGAATGAGTAAAAGTTATAGAAATATGGAGGTTTACAAAGTAAGTACATATATGTGTATGTAGCCGTGTAGGTGCATTATGGTATAGATGAGATGAGTTGAATTTTATGTTGTATTATGGTCATGGTTATTGTGGAATGTGTGTTGGAAATGGAAGTAGAACAAAATTGGAGGGAAATTGAGATTTGGCATGTGGCCGTGTAGGGCATGGCAATGGAATAGTTGATATGTAATTATGGAAATGCATTGTTTAGGTGCTAATTATGGTTGCTATTAATGAATTTGAGAAATGATAATGCGTTATGAGCATGTTAGTTAAAGAATGGAAGTTTTGGACGAGTTATGGTTTCGGTGGAAAATTTGTATATTTTGCGAATAATATGTAAAGATATATATAATGTCTCCAAATGATGTTGGGATGATCTTGGTAAGCAAATGAGTAAGTAAACATTGCTATTGGTTTGAAATGTGAAGTTAGTTTGGAAGTTGTGGCCTTATGTTGAAAGAAGATCATTCGTGATTAGTATGCGATTCTTGTTGCGAATTAATGTTGTTGGTTGGGTTGTTGTTGATCATTTTGAGCCGAGTAGAATCTCGGGGATGCTATATGTGTAGGGGAGATGCTGCCCAAATTTTTATAGAACAATATTGGTTAAGTTTGGAAATTTTAAGTCTCTTGAATAGTAACTGGTCAATGTGACCATTTGCAGATTTTTGGCGAAACGGGAAGTGAGTTTTGGAGAGCGTAAGAGGCGCAAAAGGTATGTAAAGCTCCGTTTTCCTTCTCTTGGCACGTCCTAGGTATACTAGGCTTGAATTCGTACTTGGGACAACTCTACTCTTTGTAATCCGCGTTTGAAATTGTCCCACTTTCTTTCAAAAGAGAATTGAATTGGTTAAGTTGTAAGTAGGTAAGAAAGTGCTTAAACGCCTAAAACTTTTGTAAGTAAAACCCGATTACTTCAAGAACTTTCATAAGCGACTCCATAAAGCCTATTGTACATAATTTGTGTCCACCCCCTCGGTTGACCCGAGGTGGGCCCACTATTTCGATTCTATCCTTTTGCAATTATGATTTATCTTCGAGCGGTTTTAAAGGAAACGTTTTAACTACTCCTCTACTTATTACTTAAAAATCGTTTAAAATATTCCGTTAAGTCCTATGATGTGTTCGATATGTATCATGGATCCGAACGTTCCGTTCCGACTTAACTCTCCGTGATGTCCGAAAGGTACGCACTATGACTCCGTCCGATTTCATTGATTCGATTTGTCATTTGATATGCCTCATCGAGTCTCTGGAAATATGCATGTCATTTTTATTGCATTAGTTTCTCACTACTCCACTCGTGGATGCCTCAATATTTCCCACACTGAGCCCGGCCGGATATGTTCTCAAGCGTATTTCTCTCGCATTGTTCGCCGCGCCCGTGTGAGGGGGGTGTATATACGTACATGGGTTGTGGTGTATGATGTGCCATGTACGCTATGCCGATATCCGTTGATTATGTTCGATGTGGCCACCTGGTATGTTACGATCGTTTCGGAGATATTCCCGCTCAAGTATGATGTGTTTTGGCGCGGGACGAAGGGAGCGCCTACTCGTTTTCACCGAGCCCCATAGCGGGGGGGCCGGCTTTATATATGTTTTCTCGTACGCATCACTTATGATTTCGATACGCATTTTGATTACCTATGTACCTCGTTTGCTTTCTGCATATTCTTTCTGATTTTAGTTTTACTTATTACGCTCTCTCGCTTTTACATATTCGAGACATTTTTCCGCATCGACCCCTTTCTTCGGGGGCTGCATTTCGTGCCACGCAGGTACAGACGTCTGAGTTGTTGATTCGCTGCTTAGGTTATTTGCTCGGTACACCGAAGTGCTCCTTTGTCCGGAGCCCATATTTTGGTATAGACTTTTCTGTTACATTTGTACATATTTATTTCGGGTACGACGGGGCCCTGTCCCGTCATATGATTACGTTTTGTTCCGTAGAGGTCTGTAGACATGTGGTGTGGGTTCTGTATATGTTCGTGAGTTTTGCGTACGATTATAGCTTATCTATATGCTGTAACGGCCTTATCGGTCTTCGTGCGCTATATCTGCTTGACCTGATTAAATTATTGTTTCCGTTTACTTTTAATATTTTGCTAATTTAGGATAAGGTACGTGTAAGTGCCCAGCTAGGGTACGAGTCGCGGCCTACGGAGTTGGGTCGTGACACTATATTAGAGTTTTTATAATTTTTGGAAGGAGCAAAATATCAAATAGGGTCGTAGACCACCTATTTATACTTGGAAGACAAAAAGGCTACGGCGGTCCGGTTCAACGAGCGGGTCGATGGCCCCTCGACGTGTTATAGCCCGTATTTCGTGCGTCCGGATGTTGTGAGACAATGGTGAGAAATTAAGGACAAGACCATGTTCTAAAATAGTTTTAATGTCGGAGTTGTGAGGAATATTATTTATGAATATTGGTATTGTGGAAATGTTGAAAAAGGTTAAGGGTAAAAAGGAAAAATTTGCAAAGTGGCATCATGGGAATAATGTGGAAGGCTAGGGGTAAAATGGTAATTTCACAAAGGTTCAAGGAAATTCTTGAAGGGCCAAAGTGTACAAAAGAAGACACTTGGTCTTCTTTGACCAAGTAAGAAAAGTCAAGAAAAGAAAAGAAAAATCAAGAAAAAGGAGGAAAAGTCTAGAAAGGGAAGAAAGGGAATATGTGACCAAAATTGAGGGGCTTAAGCATAAATATATATAAGTGATGGGAGAATTATATATATATATTTGGAGTCATCTCTTAGTTGAAGAAATAAGAAAGAAAAAAAAAGAAGAAGAAGAGAGGGACATAGTAGTATTCGGCCATGGCTCCAAAAATGGGAGCCATGGAAGATGCTCAAAATAAATTATTTTCTTCCACTTTTCCTACCTAATTGAAGGTCCTCAACAACATGGAGTGGTTGTTGGAACAAGCAAAGCAT
>NW_026716135.1:0-18795 GCF_029784015.1 Lycium ferocissimum
ACCACAACAATTAAAACATGCTAACTAACATTAATGCATGACTTATACTTCAACACACATACACATGGCCAAACCTACTATGCACGGCCAACTTCAACTTTCCTCCTAACATGAATTTCTTACATTTTAGCATACAACAACACATATAAACCATCTATAACACAAGAAAACAAGATTAAACTCACCTTCCTTCTTCACTTCTTAACTTGACCAAAATTGGTCGTTAGAGAAAACGAGCGAGCTATTGTCCGAAACAACAACACCACGTTACTTAGCACCCTTGAATTAGCAAGTTTACTTGAAAAATTTATTTTTTTGATGGATGAAATTTGGTCTTGTTTTTTCCTTCTATGGCCGAACCCCTTAATTTCTCTTCTCCTTGGTTTCTTGATTTTTCTAGAAATTTTTGCTAAGTGTAGAAGATGACTAAGTCATCTTTAAGTAGCAACACAAATTAATTCCATGTGGCCATGGCCCACCACCAAGTGGCCGGCCACCTTGCCCTCATTTTCATTGTTTTTTTTTTTTGAATTTTCAACTTTCCCTAAATAGCCCGCTTACTAAAAATGGAAAATTCGTCCAAGTGTTTCTTTAACATTTTCAAGACATTGAAACCATACACAATTTAAGCCTTTAAAACAAACGAAAGTCTCTCGGGATAGCCTTGTCCCTAACTTCTCATAATTCACACAAATTGTCCCGTTACTCAAAATACGGGATATAACAGTTGTCTATTGTGACGCTTCAGGCGTTGGAATAAGGTGTGTGTTGATGCAACGTGGTAAGGTGATTGCGTCTACTTCAAGGCAGTTGCGAAAACATAAGAAAAATTATCCAACCCATGACCTTGAGTTTAGCTGCGGTGATTCATGCATTGAAGATGTGGAGACACTATTTGTATGATGTCCATGTGGATATCTATATGGATCACAAGAGCCTTTAGTATATTTTGAAGTAGAAAGAATTGAA
This sequence comes from Lycium ferocissimum, assembly GCF_029784015.1. NCBI lineage: Eukaryota > Viridiplantae > Streptophyta > Magnoliopsida > Solanales > Solanaceae > Lycium > Lycium ferocissimum. Next base: position 970 of record NW_026716135.1, read on the forward strand.
TTTACGACAACGGCGATGGTTGGAGTTGTTGAAAGATTATGATGTTAACATCCTATACCTTCCTAGGAAGCCGAACATTGTGGCTGATGCTCTTAGCCATAGATCTATGGGAGGTTTATGTGATGTTCAGCCAGAGAAAAGAGAGTTAGTTCGTGAGTTCTAGCAATTAGCTAGCGTAGGAGTTCGGGTAGTGCACGCAGGCAATGTGGGAGCTACTATTCAGAATTCAGCGGTCTCGTCACTAGTGGTTGAAGTGAAAGAGCGCCAGTACGAGGATCCCATGCTAGTTCATTACAGCAATACACTCCCTTAGAAGAAGAAGTCATTCTTTGAGATTTCTGGGGATGGAGTTCACCGATGTCGAGGCAGGTTATGTGTTCCTGATGTTGCAGGATTATGCCACCAAATATTGAGAGAAGCTCATTATTCCCGTTATTCTGTTCACCCCGAAACAACAAAAATGTATCATGATCCTAAATCCATATACTGGTGTAATGGAATAAAGAAAGACATAGCGGAGTTCGTGGCTCAATGTCCAAATTGTCAGCAAGTGAAAATTGAACACCAAAAGCCCGGTGGATTGTTGCAAGCTATTGGAAATTCCAACTTGGAAATGGAAAGTGATAAATATGAATTTCGTCGCAGGCTTACCTCGTTCTAAGCACAAATATGATTCTATATCGGTAATTGTGGGTAGACTTACGAAGTCAACTCATTTCCTACCGGTCAAAACTACATACGCAGCGGAAGATTTTGCAAAGCTTTATGTTAGAGAAATAGCACGACTCCATGGTGTTCCGGTATCTATTATTTCTGATAGAGGGACACAGTTTACAGCTAATTTTTGAAAATCTTTTCAAGAAGGTTTGGAGACTCAGGTGAGTCTTAGTACGGTATTTCATCCACAGACTGATGGACAAGCAGAGCGTACCATCCAGACTCTTAAGGATATTCTACGGGCATGCGTATTGCATTTCGGAGGTAGCAGGGATGATCACTTACCGCTTATTGAATTTTCTTATAATAACAATTATCATTCTAGCATCCAAATGGCCTCGTATGAGGCTTTGTATGGGCTCAAGTGCAGATCGCCAATTGGGTGGTTTGAAGTAGGGGAGACTAAATTCATAGGGCCAGACTTGGTCCAGTAAGCTATAGAGAAAGTCAAGCTTATACAGGACCGGTTATTAACAGGTCAGAGTAGTCAGAAATCCTATGTAGATAATCGTCGACGAGACTTAGAGTTCCAAGTGAAAGATTGGGTATTCTTGAAGGTGTCGCCAATGAAGGGCCTCATGAGATTTGGCAAAAAGGGCAAGCTTAGACCTCGGTACATTGGACGTTATGAGCTTGTATGCAAGGTAGGCCAAGTGGCTTATGAATTAGACCTACCTTCGAATTTGGAGTAAGTCCATCCGGTTTTTCATGTATCGATACTTTGTAAGTGCATTGGAGGTCCTTCCAAAATTTTACCGGTAGATGATGTTCAAGTCACTGAGCAATTATCCAACGAAGAAGTTCCCATTGCCATTCTAGATAGGCAAGTACGGAGACTTAGAACCAAAGATGTCGCTTCAGTTAAAGTCTTATGGAGAAATAATAATAGAGAGAAAATGACCTGGGAAGCAGAAGAAGATATGAAGTCCAGGTACCCACATTCATTTCCACCCCCAGAGGAAACTCAGGCAGAGACGTCATCGTCCCTAGGTATGTAATACTCTCTTGATGCTTTCTTGGTCGTGTGCGGCCATGGTTATTGATGTTGTTGTTGTAGCCCTGTGAGATGATATATTTTGGGTTGCTGTGACAAGATGGTAGTGCCATATTACAGGGAAAACTCTGGCGAAATTTTTGTACAATCCCTAAAAATCTAACATTCGAGGACGAATGTTCCTAACGGGGGAAGAATATTACATCTCAGAGATTTTGGATTGTTGAATTGTGAGTTGACTAATGCCAGCCTAAGGTGGATGTGAAGTCCTTACGAGGTTAAGGAAAGTATTAGATAGCTTAAAGTGTGTACCATCGAATTTTGAAGTCATATGAATATGTGAAACTAAGTTCGTTGAAGGAAGTGAGATGTACATCATGTTTGGAAAGGTTTTCGGTATAATTGAGCTAATATTTATTTAGTAATATCTTGAGGGGCTGCTATAGGGCCTATTGTATAGTTCACTAAGGTTTATATAAGTGGCAAGAAGGTTCCATAAGGATTGGAATTCAAATGAATCAACGAGAGCGAGTTTGGAAAATATGGGTTATGCGACCACTAATACAGCCTGTATAACTTTATACGGTCCGTATAATGGTCTGTATAACATTACAGAGAAAGGTCAATCACTGATGGTATTATACGGTCACTTATACGGACCGTATAAAGGTAAACGGACCGTATAAGTATCCGTATAATCCCGTCGGGCAGCTTTATTTTCTTGTTATAAATAGATGGCCCAAGTTCTTATTTTTCATTTAGCATCTTCTCCACAACTCTTGAGAGCTCTAGAATATTCCACACACCATATCAACACAAATCCAACTGGAATCAAAGATCAAGAGGCAAGAATCAAGATATCCGTATGTTGGAAGACTTGCTAGGGTTAGTAGACTTCAAGAATTTCTTGGGTATTAAAGCTAGGGTTTTCCTACAAGTTGATAACTTGCTCCAAAGCCCATTCTTATGAGATAAAAGGTTAGTTTTCATGTTATTAAGAATGCTTAGGTGTTGAATAACTTGGGTTAAAGGAGAAAGTAGAAGATGAGGTCTAAATGTATATTTCATGATATTTGTGAGTAGTAAACTAAATTGAGTCATGATTCTTAGTATGCTATGGATATAATCTTGCTATGAAGGGTATTAATGATTACCAAGGAAGTGTTGTATAAAACTGTGCAAAGGGTGGATGTGAAGTTGTTGATGTAAGTTGAATATGAGAATGAATTTTGAGATTTAATGGATTATGACTGCTTGACTATGATGTTGTGGATGTTATTATGGTTGTTTGGGAGTTGTTTTGCAATATGATGGAAGTCGATGAAATAGGGGAAATGCTACCCAATTTTTGTTGGTTCATGAGTTGCTCTAGTTTGAATTCAAGAGTGTCTTTAAGACTTAACCATGGCATGAACCCTTTTAAATGTACATTTCTCAAGCATTGGCGGTGAACGTTAAGTAGTTAAGAAGCCAAAGAGGTATGCAAGGCTAACCCTTCTTTCTTAAGGCATGATCCCATCGTTGTATACCTTCATTTGAATTCCATAATGTCTTTCAAGATGACTTCATTCTTATAATTACTAAAGCTCATGATTCTTGATATCCCCATGATACCATTGGTCTCATCCTATAACAGTAGATCGTCTAAGGAAGGATATAATGAAAGGAATAATGATGATGATGATGTTAAGGATACGTATGTACTCCTATGTCTATATATATACATATATCAAAGTATGATTATTAAGAGCACCGAGCTTATATGGCGGGTATGATATCTATCGCACGCAGACAATTGCAGTTGGGTACGAGTAACACTGAGCCTTGGTAGGGCCAGGTATGTATAACACCGAGCCTTGTCATGGCCGGGTATGTGAGACACCGAACCTCTATGGTCGGGTATGATACTACTATATGTATAAATGTATGAAATGAAAGGTTCCCATTAGAAAAAGGGTAAGTAAATACGATGAAAATTGCTAGAGGTATAAATGGCTCTATCCTACCATGAATCTTCTATCTTATGTTATTTCTCATGCTTCCATTGTGCTATTGATTATGCTTTACATACTCAGTACATTATTCGTATTGACGTTCGTTTATTTGTTAACGCTGCGTCATGCCCACAGATGGACAGGGAGATAGACTTGACCCATAGACTGCTTGTTCAGAGACAGCATAGAGGAGCTCCATTTGACTTGGAGCTGCAACTGTTGGTACTATTCTTTTGTGTATATACATATGGGCATGGCGGGGCCCTGTCCCGTCCCTCTGATGATATTTCATACTCTTCTTAGAGGCTCGTAGACAGTGATGTATAGTAGATGTCTTTTGCCTTGTCGGCTCATGTTTTTCGTATGTTTTTTATTTAGCCTTGACAGCTTGTGTATATAGGACCATCAAATACTATTTCTTACTTGTCCAAACCTCGTATACGTCATGCCCCTCATCAGTCTATTCACTGTATGCTAAGGGGAAATTTCCAAGGTGTAACATTCTTCCCCCCTTTTGGAACATTCGTCCTCGAATGTTAAGTCATTGGGAATTCTATAAAAATTTTGTCAGAGTTTTCCCTGTAATATGGCATTACCGTCCTGTCACAACAACCCATAATAACATTGCCTCACAGGGCCACAATACAACAGCATTTTAAATTGGCCACACACGACCCATATGCATAAAAGAAAAGTATACATGCCTTATAGTCTCGATGTCTCATCATAGAACTCTCTCCAGGGACCGAAATAAGTGCGGATAATCTCATAGGGTCCAATGTATCGAGGACTTAACTTTCCTTTCTTGCCAAATCTCATCACACCTTTTATCGGTGATACTTCCAGGATTACCCAACCTTTCATTTGAAATTCTACGTCTCGTCAATCCTTTTTCCTTGCTCAATAATGATATTAAGTCTTACATGGTTTGCAAATCTATCTCACTTGGTTTCATTGGCAAGGTATAAATACTGGCAAGTTACATAATCGTTCTTGAGTGATTCGTGTGCATACACACCTGTACATATACATGTATCCATATCCGTATACATATTGGTGTTCGTAGTCGTATTTTCATTCATACTCGCTTTCATCTACATATTCACTTTCGTAGCATTTCCATATCCGTAACATATTTGTACTCATTTTTGACTTCATATACATAGCATACCCGACCACAAGGGTTCAGCGTCATACGTAGGCACATATACATATAAGATCATAGGCATCTTTAGTATCGTTACTAACGTCGTTTATTACATCTATCCATCACATCTTAGGGTCTACCGTTCAATCTCTATAAGTGTGTTCTCTTCACTCGCTTCCCCCCTTTAATGGTTTTGCTTGCACCATCCTCCAATCCGTAGCCTCACCTTCAAATCTTGAATTTATATATATCCCTTACTAAGCTACATCTTATCCAGGCCGTTTCCCATAATTTATAGCTACGATAATTCATGTGTGAAGTATTAACATACTCATCTTATAGTTTCGCGATCACGTAATACAACCGACGTAGCAATCCGAACAAGGATGTATTTTACTTAGATCATCTGGCAGTTATGAGTCGATGTCTAGATTCGCTCCAATTAACAACTTTCGTTTCATGGGAATATTCACAATAGTAGTAGGTCTAGCCATCCATACCATCCATGTAATGTCACTTACCTTTCTTCGATACCCAAAATTCACTTATAGCATCATCTTCTTCCCTTTCTTCCCATTTCGAATTATTCCTCTCCGCCCTATAATCACTTATAGCAATCGTACATGCATTTTCCTTTAAAACTCGCCATTCGGTTTTTTTTTTCTCTCTTTGTTTTCAAGGATCTAAGTCTCCTATACACTAACACCCCTTATTGGCTCATACTCCTTTACTCTTGTTTTGCACTCAACATTGATTTCGAAACTAATCATAAGCATGTCGTATTTGTCGTTAATGATAGCCTTACTTTATTGCTTTATCATCGTACGGTAAACTCGTAATTCATGGCCACTTTTTTTTTCAATTAATTCTTTTATACACTTTACTCGTTCTGTCTTAGTGGGGGATATTCGTAGGAGATGCATCTTCCTTTTCTCATAGTAAGACTATTTCTTAAGCACGCGTACTTCGTATATTTCCTATTCCTTCTATACCCGTACTTATTCCATTACATTCTTTCCCCCTCAACTTATCTCATTACCTCCCTTTTTATAATCAATCCTTTATTTCTCGCACATGGAATCCTATTCTCAACTCAGTACCGCTTGGTCCTTTATAATATATATTGCTCTCATACACTCCGTCTTCAATCACCCATCGCTGGCCTTCTCTTCTCTTCACGACAATTCTATCTACGATTCCCGCAATTTCTTTTAGATTCCAAGGAAAATTTCGATAGGGTTTCTCTTGTAAACATAACAATTCCAAACCTGCACATAGCCCAATAAAAATACACCCCATGCCTTAATAGGACATGTATCGGGACACACATAATATGCAACTCAGCAACATAAGATCACTTACCATTAAAGGATATAAGTAATAAAGCTTGTCTCATAAGTTGTGCCTGCATACTCGGTCTAGAATTCCAATATATATATATATATATATATATATATATATATATATATATATATATTCATACACATATTATTATATGTCACACACCTCCAATCGACTTACTTGTAAATCACGATTCTAGCTATCACTAGGTCACTAACAATTATTGTCATCTCAAATCGTTGGGTTGGCTCAGATTTCTCATCTCAACACAATCATCACATCGGGAATAGTATAACAGCATAGGACCCAAATCAATCGGCGCATACATATCATAAGAGATTAGTGGAATTATACCTGGGTCAATATCGGAGGGATACTCAAGATTCTGTCACCCAGCTAATGTATAGGTATGATGCTGGGATCCACTTGGACTGGGCATTCATCTTCGGTCTCTATCACCGCCTACTAACATCTGTGACCTTTGCCTTGGAGGTCGTACCGATAATGAAGAGCCAGCTACCGCTCCCGTAGTCCGAACCTTATCATTGCCACTTACCGATAGACAGTCGCGCTTGAAATGGCCTGGCCGAGCACATGCATAACAAACATCTGAGGCCAAGCGGTACGGTCCCCAATGTAACTTCCTGCATTGACTACATCGTGGCACAGGTGATCTCATCTGACTCAAATTACCCTTATTTCGAGAGTTAGGAACTCTGAAACTCTGGGGCGGCCTAGAATTAGTAGATCCATCAAGCACGGGTCCAAGAAACTGTGGAGAAGCGCTAGTTGTCGAGCGAACCGAGTGCCTGGAGAATTGTTGTCTCGGAGTGCCCCTAAACTCTTGATCAAACCCTGGAGAATTAACTCTCTTTCTCCGACCCCTGTTGCCGTGGCCCATATCCTGCCGCTGAGCTTGGGCGGCTACTAATTGAGTCAGTAAAAGAATGGCCTGTCTCATCTCTTGACCCGAGGTGTCTGGAGAAGGGTCTGGGGGTGCGGGAGCTAAAATTAGGGCTTCCCTCTGATCCTCTAAAGTGGGCGGGGTACGCGAAAACCGAGATAGGGCCTTATTTTGGGGTTCACTTCCTCCATATCCGTAGATGGCCCCCGTTCCAGCTTTTCTGCAATCACTGGCTTGCCCTTATGGGCTGTAGTAGCTTTTCCTTTCATCGACTTTACTGAAATCATAAACGCACCATTAGGGAGGGGAAAATCTTATAACATGGCTCTATCGCACGATCTCATAAGAAGAAAGATGGTCATTTTTCCTAAATGCCCTGTAGCCTCTCATTTATTAGCGTGGCGCGCAACACACCATCAACAAGACTCTACTAGACACGGCTCGTAGACACTTCCTAGGGCCCGAAGCGCTCGATACCACTTTTGTCACGACCCGAGCTACGGGCCATGACGTGTATCCGGGGCTGACCACCGAACACCACTCATTCTGTTACTCATCTACTCTTATTCATAATGTATACTCGTGATCATAAAAAACTATTAACATTTGAAACATATTTACTTTTATAAACATAAGCCCCTTTGGCTATCACAATAATATATATACATACGTGTATATGCATGAAAGACCTGAGAGACCATGCTACCCACACATACGTATCTACGAGCCTCTACTGCTAAGTACTAGACACATGGACGGGACAAGACCCCATCGTGCCCAAAATATATGTATACAAAATACTGTCTCAAGATAGCACCTCCGGAACAAAGGAGTGCTCTCGGTCGACTAACGAACTTTTACAAGTCCGGGTTGCCTCCCCGTCTACTGTGGGCATGAACACGGCGTCAAAGAAAACGGACGTCGTCGAACATTGTGCGAGTATGTAAGGCATGAATGAAACGAACATAGTAGAGAAATCAGAAGACATAAGATGAGGACATAACCTTCGAATGGATACATTTTATACATGTATCATACGTAGCATATCATATGAATTACCATAGCGTTTACATCGTCATATCATACACGTATTTTCATACTGTTCATACATTATCATATCATACATACATCATCATACCATTCACACCTCATCATCGTCAATCCGCGACCGGGTACCCATCATATGCAGCCCACTAGTGGTGATCATGTCCGGCCTTCTAGGCGCGGTGGAGTCATAGCAGCCTGCCGTAGCGATGACATGTCCGGCCATGTAGGCACGGTGGAATCACAAACAGCCCGCCTTAGCGGTGACATGTCCGGTCATGTAGGCACGGTGGAATCATATCGTCATACACATCATGAATTTGTCATCATACATATCATAGACTCATCATCATACATTTCATAGGTATATTGTAAACCACACATGATCGTACATATTATAGACTTATGGTTATTAATTATCTTATAAGCATATCATGGCTTTACCATAACTTCATGACATTATATATATATATACATATATCATCAAAATATACATTGAGACCCGTAGGCAGCTATACTTAATATCATCATACAGTGATCATCAAGACATACAGTAGAACTTTGAGGGCAACTATAGCTGTGTCGGGGTGACATAAGGTCGTGGGACCCCGATTGTATTATGGAGTAATCGAATCATCGTATCTCACCTTGAAGGGACTAACATTTTAAGGCGAGTGTACAGAATAAGAAGCACTAATAGAACCATACTTATAATCTTTGACTTCGTGGGCGTTATATCTCACTTTAGGATTCTATAGACTTATATCATCAACATCGATTATCATACTCATGTCTCACCTCCTTTCTTTACCTTATACATATGTAGCCCCTTATGGTCATAGACTCATCGTCACTATTATCGTGCTCATAATATATCTCTTATCTTTATCCCATGTGGGTATTCATGAACGTAGACTCCTAGTTCTTTGTATTTAGGAAATTCCCGGAGAAGGAGGAAAATCATGCCTTGAAGGAAAGAGACTAACATCATAAGATGGGTCTAACGAGTGGATAACGAGGGAATCGTATGAAGGTCATTATCTTCGTAGGAACATTACATCGTGGGCTATAGCTTCTTTAGACTTAAGCTTATCATCATCATTATCGTACTCGTAGCATATCTCTTATCTCATAGGGCTATTCATGAACAAGGGCTCATAGTCTTCTTGAAGATGGAACATTCATAAGGAAAGAGAGGAAATTCATGCCATAGGACTCATGCCTTAGAAAGAAAAGGATTAGCCTCACATACCTTTGTCGTTTAACTATTCTATCGCTTGCTCGTTCTCCTTTAATGCACACATTCTACCTTCAAAAGGATTCGTATCGACATTAGCTAAAGATTTATAAAGACGTGCTTACTAATGCTAGAGAAAATTGGGCAGCATTTCCTTTATTTATACTACTTTCCTCCATATTCCATATCAACTCCCAACATTCATAATATCAATTATATCATAACAACAATCGTCATTCATTTACATTATTCGCATTTCACCTTTTCACTCCAATTCTCCATAACCATGAACAAAGTTCATTATCGCGTTCTTTCTCATACAATACTCATTCCATGTTCTAAATGTCATTTATAACGTATTTATAATCTCAACATATCCATTCTCATGATTCAATTCAACTACTACTCAATAATGGCACTATTCACTATTTATGACCCATTTTCTATACTCTTCTACAATCCGAGTGTTTCAACTTATTAATACTTCAAACAACATGGGAAGATCATAAAACTCACCTTAGATGATGGATGAATAAGCCTTGAATGGTGATACACCCTTTGCACCAAAATCCTATTTCATCTCTCTTGGGATTTCTTGGTTTTAATGGCTTTTAATGGGTTTCATACACTTGATTCTCTTCAATTCTTGTTGTTGATCTTTGATTTCTTATGGTTGAAGTGTATGAAAATGTTCTAGAGGTTTCTTGAAGTGTGGAGGTGAAAGATGAAATGAGGAGAGGTCCCTTATATAATTTGAGTTCAGTCCCGACCAAAATCTACGGACCAACATACAGTCCGTATGTTTTCTACTGGCCGTATGTTTGGCCGTAGATCTGGTCCAGTGAGATATAGTATTCTGGGCTGGATCAACGGTTGGACATACGGTCCATACTTTTCATACGGCCAGTATGTCTGGCCGTAGGTTTGCCCAGTTTTCCGAGACTTGTTCTCGTCAACTCGTTTGATCTTCGATCCTTATGGAACCTTCTTAACACTTGTTTATCACTTCATTTCCATTCTAAGGGATGTTATAACTCTTCCTCAGAGTACCATTAGAACGTTGTTAACTCATTACTCAAAATTTTTATCCGATACACTCAACTTATAACTTGCTTTTCTTAACAACTTTCTTTTCTTAACTCGAATGTCTTTGGAAATCTTAATTAGGACCATCAAATACTATTTCTTACTTGTCCAAACCTGGTATAAGTCATGCCCCTCGTCAGTCTATTCACTGTACGCTAAGGAGAAATTTCCAAGCTGTAACAGCTACGGCAGCCCAAAAGGGCAAGACAGTGGCGAAAAGAGGGCTGAAAGAGTACCGCCAATGGTTATAGAGGAAGGTGTGTCCCAGAATGAGGTTCAATCTCAGTCCTCTCACTCGTTGCCTATTTTTGAGAAGCGTGAGGGAGCCTAAACCCCAGCTCTAGCTCCTCCACCAGAGGTTTTGGGCAAAGAGATGAAAGAGGCCGTTCAATTGCTGACTCAGTTAGTCGCCGCTCAGGACCAGCGGCAGGGTATGGGTTATGGTGATAGGGCGGTTAGTGCAAGAGCCCATGATTTTATTAGCTTCAACCCTCCGGAGTTCTTCAGGTCAAAGCCGAATGAGGACCCTCAAAACTTTATTGATGGAATGTTTAGGACACTTCGGCTAATGCATGTTTCCGACGTTAAATCAATGGAGTTAGCATCATATAGATTGCGGGATGCATCGGTTCATTGGTATACGATTTGGTTGTCTTCTAGGGTAGTCAATGCACCTCCCCTGGTATGGAAGAATTTGTTTATGCTTTCCTACGATAGTTCTTGCCCCCAGAAGTTCGGCGAGCTAGAGCCGATAAGTTCTTGAATCTTAGGGAAGGAAGTATGAGTGACTTAAAGTATAGTCTCCACTTCAATTCTTTGGCTAGCTTTGCTCCGGCCATCATAGCGGATATGGGTGATCGAGTTCACCGATTTGTGAGAGGCTTAGGGGCCACATTTGATGAATAAGTACTCGACTGCGTCCCTTCAGGACAATATGGATATTTCTCTCATTCAAGCCCATGCCCAGAATTTGGAGGAAAGCCAACAACCGCAAAGAGGTGAGCGCGAGCTTGACAGAGGTTATAACAAGAGAGCTCGATCTTCGGGTCTGACTAGTAAGATTAGAGGAGGGAAAAGACAGTAGTTTTCTAGGAATTCAAGCCATTTTATGACTAGTACGCCTCCACGGTTTACGGGCTAGAGATTTGATAGATCTACTCATTCCAGGCCGAGTCAGAGTTTCAGAGCCTCAGGCTCTCATTATAGAGGCGACACAGGTCAGGCAAGGCCACCCATGCCACGATGTTCTCAGTACGGGAAGCTACATTAGGGCCAATGTCAACTAGGTGCTGATGTTTGCTACACATGCGGTCGGCCAGGTCATATCATGCGTGACTGCCCCTCGATTGGTGGTAGGGGTAGGGTCCAGCCTTCAGGGTCAGCAGCTGGATCTTCATCATCTATACGCCCTTTGGGCCAAGGTTCACAGGCGCCGGTCAGCCGTGGTAGAGGTAGAGAAGGAGCTCCCAGTTCTAGTGGTCCTCAGCACCGTATTTATGCTTTGGCAGGACGGCAGGATCTTGAGTCCTCTCCTGATGTCGTCACAGGTATATTATCGGTATCTTCTCTTGATGTATATGCGTTGATAGATCCCTGTTCCACATTGTCACATGTTACTCCATATATTACAAGTCGATTTGGGGTAAAACTGGAGTCAATCAAACCTTTCGAGGTATTGACGCCCGTTGGTGAACCGGTAATAACTAGTCGAGCATATAGGAATTATGTAGTTGTGATTTGTGATCATCGTACTATGGCTGATTTACACGAGTTAAAAAAGGTGGACTTTGATGTTATTATGGGCATGGATTGGTTAGCTTCTTGCTATGCTAATGTCGATTGCAGAACAAAAATGGTTCGCTTCCAGTTTTCGGGAGAACTAGTTTAGGAATGGAACGGAAATACAGTGTTCCCGAGAGGTAGGTTTATTTCCTATATCTAGGCGAGGAAAATGACTGCTAAAGGTTGCATTTATCATTTAGTCCGGGTTCAATATATGGAAGCCGAATTGCTGACTCTTTAGTTTGTCCCCGTAGTGAGTGAGTTTTCGAATGTATTCCCAGATGAGCTTTTAGGTCTTTCCCCAGAGCGAAAGATTGAATTTGCTATTGATGTGCTACCAGATACTAAACTCATATCTATTTCCCCTTATAGAATGGCTCCCGCAGAGTTGAAAGATTTAAAGGAGCAATTGAAGGACTTGCTTAAGAAAGGCTTCATAAGGCCTAGTTCATCCCCATGGGGAGCGCCCGTGTTATTTGTGAGGAAGAAAGATGGCTCCTTGCGAATATGCATTGACTATCGACAACTGAATAAGGTGACGATCAAGATTAAATATCCGTTCCCAAGGATTGACGATTTATTTGATCAATTGCAGGGTGCCAAATGGTTTTCAAAAATAGATTTGAGATCCAGGTATCATCAGGTGAGAGTTAGGGAGAAAGATATTCCTACGACGGACTTCAAAACATGATATGGTCATTTTGAGTTGCGGGTAATGTCATTTATCTTTGACTAATGCACCGGCAGTATTCATCGATTTGATGAACAATGTGTTCAGGCCTTTCCTAGATTCATTCGTGATTGTGTTCATTGACGATATCCTGGTATATTCTCGGTCCGAGACAGAACATGCAGATCACTTACGTATTGTCCTTGGAGTTCTCCACAAAATTTTCAAAGTGCGAGTTTTGGCTGAATTCGGTGACCTTTTTGGGGCACATTATTTCAGCCGATGGTATTCGGGTAGATACCCAAAAGATTGAGGCCGTGAAGACTTGGCCAATGCCTAGTAGACCTATGGAGGTTTGTAGTTTTCTGGGCTTGGCAGGTTACTACAGAAGATTTGTAGAGGGCTTTTCTTCTATTTCGACATCATTGACAAAGCTAACTCAGAAATTTGCTAAATTTCAATAGACGGATGCTTGTGAGCATAGTTTTCAAGAGTTAAAGAATAGATTAATTTCGACCCCAGTCCTGACACTGCAAGAGAGATCAGAAGGCTATGTTGTCTATTGTGATGCTTCAGGCATTGGAATAGGGTGTGTGTTGATGCAACGTGGTAAGATGATTGCGTATGCTTCCAGGCAGTTGCGAAAACATGAGAAAAATTATCCAACCCTTGAGTTGGCTGCGGTGATTCTTGCATTGAAGATGTGGAGACCTTATTTGTAAGGTGTCCATATGGATATCTATACGGATCACAAGAGCCATCAGTATAATTTCAAGCTGAAAGAATTGAATTTACGACAACGGCGATGGTTGGAGTTGTTGAACGATTATGATGTGAACATCCTATACCATCCCGAGAAGGCAAACGTTGTGGGTGATGCTCTTAGCCGTAGATTTATGGGAAGTTTATATGATGTTCAGCCAGAGAAAAGAGAGTTAGCTTGTGAGCTCCAGCAATTAACTAGCCAAGGAGTTCAGGTAGTGGACTCAGGTAATGTGGGAGCTACCATTCAAAATTCAGTGGTCTCGTCACTAGTGGTTGAAGTGAAAGAGCGCCAGTACGAGGATCCCATGCTAGTTCATTACAGCAATACACTCCCTCAGAAGAAGAAGTCATCCTTTGAGATTTTCTGAGATGGAATTCTCCGATGTCGAGGCAGGTTGTGTGTTCCTGATGTTGCAAGATTACGCCACCAAATATTGAGAGAAGCCCATTGTTCCCGTTATTCTGTTCACCCCAGAGCAACAAAAATGTATCATGATCCTAAATCCATATATTGGTGGAATGGAATGAAGAAAGACATAGCGGAGTTCATGGCTCAATGTCCAAATTGTCAGCAAGTGAAAATTGAACACCAAAAGCCTGGTGGATTGTTGCAAGCTATGGAAATTCCGACTTGGAAATGGGAAGTGATTAACATGAATTTCATCGCAGGCTTACCTCGTTCAAAGCACAAATATGATTCTATATGGGTAATTGTGGGTAGACTTATGAAGTCAACTAATTTCCTACCGGTCAGAACTACATACGCAACGAAAGATTATGTAAAGCTTTATGTCAGAGAAATAGCACGACTCTATGGTGTTCCAGTATCTATTATATCCGATAGAGGGACACAGTTTACAGCTAATTTCTAGAAATTTTTTCAAGATGGTTTGGGGACTCAAGTGAGTCTTAGTATGGTATTTCATCCACAGACTGATGGACAAGCTGAGCGTACCATCCAGACTCTTAAGGATATTCTACGGGCATGTGTATTGCATTTCGAAGGTAGCTGGGATGATCACTTACCGCTTATGGAATTTTCTTCTAATAACAGTTATCATTCTAGCATCAAATGGCCCCGTATGAGGCTTTGTATGGGCTCAAGTGCAGATCGCTAATTGGGTGGTTTGAAGTAGGGAAGACTAAATTGATAGGGCCAGACTTGGTCCAGCAAGCTATAGAGAAAGTCAAGCTTATACAGGATCGGTTATTAACAACTCAGAGTCGTCAGAAATCCTATGCAGATGATCATCGATGAAACCTAGGGCAAGCTTAGACCCCGGTACATTGGACCTTACGAGATAGTACGCAAGGTAGACCAAGTGGCTTATGAATTAGACCTACCTTCGGATTTGGAGTCAGTCCATCCGATTTTTCATGTATCGATGCTTCGTAAGTGCATTGGAGATCCTTCCAAAATTATACCGGTAGATGATCTTCAAGTCACTGAGCAATTATCCTATGAAGAAGTTCCCATTGCTATCTTAGATAGGCAACTACGGAGACTTAAAACCAAAGATGTAGCTTCAGTTAAAGTCTTATGGAGAAATAATAATAGAGAGAAATGACTTGGGAAGCAGAAAAAGACATGAAGTCCAGGTACCCATATTTATTTCCACCCCCAGAGGATACTCAGACAGAGACGCCATCGTCCCTAGGTATGTAATGCTCTCTTGATTCATTCTTAGTTGTGATGTCTTTCAAGATGACTTTCAAGAAGACTTCATTCTTAGAATTACTAAAGCTCATGATTCTTGATATCCCTATGATACCATTGGTCTCATCCTATAATAGTAGATCCTCCAATGAAGGATATAATGAAAGGAATGATCATGATGATGATGTAAAGGATACTTATGTACTCCTATGTCTATATATATATATATATATATATATATATATACATATGTCAAAGTGTGATTATTAAGAACACCGAGCTTATATGGCCAGGTATGATATCTATCGCGCGCACACCACTGCAGTTGGGTAGGGATAACACTGAGCCTTGGTAGGGCCAGGTATGTATAACACCGAGCCTTGTTATGGCCAGGTATGTGAGACACCGAACCTCTATGGTCGGGTATGATACTACTATATGTATAAATATATGAAATGAAAGGTTCCCATTAGAAAAAGGGTAAGTAAATACGATGAACGTCGCTAGAGGTATAAATGGCTCTATCCTCCCATGACTCTTCTATCTTATGTTATTTCTCATGCTTCCATTATGCTATTGATTATGCTTTACATACTCAGTACATTATTCGTACTGACGTCCTTTTATTTGTGGACGCTGCGTCATGCCCGCAGGTGGACAGGGAGATAGACTTGACCCATAGACTGCTTGTTCAGAGACTGCATAGAGGAGCTCCATTTGATTCGGAGCTGCAGCTGTTGGTACTATTCTTTTGTGCACATACATATGGGCATGGCGGGGCCCTGTCCCGTCCTTATGATGATGTTTCATACTCTTCTTAGAGGCTCGTAAACAGTCATGTATAGTAGATGTCTTTTCCCTTGTTGGCTCATGTTTTTAGTATATTATTTTGTTAGCCTAGACGGCTTGTGTATATGTATATGGACGTAGTTGTTGACTTGATAGAAAAATGTTTAGCCATTGGAAATGGTATTATTGGGGCATTTTCATTACCCAACCGGAGGGCAGCGGGAACCCGGTGCTAACCCACCCAGTTACCTCTTATCGCACTCTCATATTCACATCTAGGTGAGGCACATGGCTTACTCATAATTTATATGCATCAATAGTGCTAATCTCGTTAGGCAACAATACATTTATATCATCATCAATAACAATGCCCATATCTATATATACAAGACGACGTGGCTATCAAAATGATATACAAAATATAAGCCGACAAGGCTAAGGACATCTAATCATACACAACTGTCTACGAGCCTCTAAGGAGAGTATGTCACATCATACAGGCGGGACAGGACCCCACCTTGCCCATGGGTATGTACACAAAAGAATAATACCAAAAGCTGTAGCTCCGAAATGAAATGGAGCTTCTCTATGTAGTCCCTGAGTGAGAAGTTTATGGATCAGTCCTGTCTCCCTGTCCACCTGCGGGCATGACTCAGCGTCCACAAACAAAAGGACGTCAGTACGAATAATGTACTGAGTATGTAAAGCATAATCAACATCATAATATGAGCATAAAAGACAGCACAAGAAATAGCATAGGATGGGGGAGTCGGGAAGTAGTAGAGCCATCATCATAATTACTTACTTATCTTTCATAGGGACCTTCCATTTTTATTGCGTGTTTGTGTACATACATATATGCGTATACCTATGTCCATATCCATATACAAATCCATGTCGATGATCATATACATATTCGCATCTATATTCATGTCCGTATTCACATACATATTCGTATTCATATACATATTCGTATTCATATACATATTCATAACCGTAACATAGCCAACCATAAAGGTTCGGTGGTTTAACATACCTGGCCATGACAAGGCTCGGTGTCATACATACCTGGCCCTACCAAGGCTCAGTGTTATCCGTACCCAACTGCAGTGGTGTGCGCGCAATAGGTATCATACCCGGCCATATAAGCTTGGTGTTACATAATAGTCGTACATACTTAAATCCGTATACGTAGGAGTTCATTAGTATCATCGTCGTCATTGACATCATCATTTTCATTATATCTATCCTTACAGAATCAACTATCACATAAGAGAGACAATAGAATCGCAAACGTATCGAGAATCGTAAGCTTTGGTAATCTTAGAGATAGAGTCATTTGGAAGACATTATGGAACTCATGAAAGGATACATATATATATACATATATATATATACATACATATATATATATATACATACATAAATATATATATATATACATATATATATATATATATATATATATATATATATATATATATATATATATATATATATATATAGCAAGGGAACCATGCCTTAATGAAAGAATATATATATATATATATATATATATGTATGTATGTATAGCAAGGGAACCATGCCTTAATGAATTAAGGGTTAGCCTTACATACCTCTTTCTCTCCTTAACTATTTAACGTTCTCCGTTGAAGCTTGAATAATCTACATTTGGAAGGATTCATAACATGGTTAAGCC
>NW_026716136.1:0-28361 GCF_029784015.1 Lycium ferocissimum
TAAGTTAAGGAGATATAGTTATGAAAGTGATGAGTTGAATAAAGATCAAGGTAAGACAAGAGGCTGTTTTGGGAGAGGATTTGGAGTAGAATTGATTATATTTTGATATGTAGGAATTGATATTGTTATTGTTGATATTGTTGTTGATGGTTGGGTTGAATTGGAATTGAAGGATTATTAAGTTTACAAAGGAGACGCTGCCCGAATTGCGTAAAGTTGCAAACTAGATTAAGGTTGGTACATGAATACGTTCTAGTCTAATAATTGGTACTTGGTCTTGTGTGTAGATTCGTCAAGCTCAGGATAGTAGCATAGCTAGCTTGAAAAGCGAATAAGGTATGTTAAGGCTATCCTTTCTTTCATTTTGGCATGATCTTATGATATGAGCGAACAAACGTGTAAACGAGCTTCCATATTACTCTACTCTTAGAAGCACTAGGAGTACCTCAGTCTTTGGTGATCCTATACTTCTTGTTATGATTGCTCCTTCTGTTCCTGGGTCCTGAGATTTCATATATTGATGATGTTAGCTCAAAATATGTCTATCGGAGGTAGTACGACCTTATGTCACTCCGAGAGTTCTAGTTACTCATTATACTTATGCATTGCATTCATTCTACATATGCATATTGACCCTAGACCAGAAGGCGTTATATACGCGTATATTATCTATATATGGATCGGGCTGTACGTTCCTCGGCACTATTATATGATATATGGATCGGGCCTTACGTTCCTCGGCACTATTATATGATATATGGATTGGACCGTACGTTCCTCGGCACTATTATATGATATATGGATCGGGCCGTACATTTCTCGACACTATTATATGATATATGGATCGGGCCGTATGTTCCTCGTCACTATTATATGATATATGGATCGGGCCGTATGTTCCTTGGCACTATTATGTGATATATGGATCGGGCCGTACGTTCCTCGGCACTAACATAAATGGATCGAGCTGTACTTTCCACAACACTAACAGTTATATTATGACCTATGCATATCATAAACCCCCAGAGGTACTTTCAGTTATGCAGAGTTATGCAGATGTTCCCAGATGTTCGGTCATATATGCATTCAGACATTGAGATTGGTTTTCATGTTTCAGATGTCTTTCATGATCTTATATACTTGTTGTTCTCATTCCTTACATACTCGGTACATTATCCGTACTGACTCCCCTATTGCTCGGGGGGCTGCGTTCATGCCCGCAGGTTCAGGCAGACAGACAAGCAGACCAGCTCAGTAGGACTTCCACTCAGCGGTAGTCGGTGCGCTCCACTTGATCCGGAGCTGCAGTCTATTTTGGTATGCCATTTTGAGATGTACATGCATATATGGGGCCCCCGCCCTTTCTATAGTTTTCTATTCCATTAGAGGTCTGTAGACAATTGTAGATAGCTGGTATGTGATGTAGCCTTGTCGGCTCCCATTCTTTTGTGTACAACATATGTAGCGGCCCGGTCGGCTTGCACTGTTCTTTCCAGTATGTGTGTGTGTGTGTCTATATATATATATATATATATAGATGGTTGATAGTTCTTGATGCATAGTTCTTGATGTTGTTCTTGTATGAGTCGGCATGGTTCAGTTATAAGTCATATGGGCCACCCAGTTATTCAGTGATGTTCAGATACGAGTATAGGGGTGCTTGGTCATTAGAGGTCTGGCACTCGTCACGACCCATCGGTTTTGTCATGACCCGACTAGGGGCCATGACGGGTACCCGGAGTTGACTACCTAGCACCTCTCATTAGGCTAATCATCATACTCAACTTGAACATATATAATCTCCAAAGCAACCCATATCTATATACATAAGCCCTCGCGGATACAAAAATGATATACAAAAGTATACACTGATAGATTCATGAGACCATACTACCCATACGTGCGTATCTACGAGCCTCTACTAGAGTACTAGACATAAGAATGGGACAGGACCCGGTCGTGCCCAAAATATATATACACAAAAGTATATGATCATAAGTAGCACCTCCGGAATAGTAGAGTGCTCCTGTGAGTCTGCTGATAAGCTCCTACGGATCCGCACCATCTCCCTGTCAACCTGTGGGCATGAGCACAACATCCAAAAAGAAAGAACATCAGTACGAATATTGTACTGAGTATGTAAGGCATGAATAATACTAACATGATAGAGAAATAATGGAACATGAGGTGAAGATACAACCTGATTAACCTTTAAAATAAACACATGTTATGCATATCACATATACCATCATCGTTAACCCGCGTCCGGGTAACCATCATAACGCCGCCCACTAGTGGTGTCATGCCCGGCCCTCTAGGCACGGTGTGATCATAAGCAGCCCGCCTCAGCGATGTCATGCCCGACCCTCTAGGCATGATGTAATCATAAGCAGCCCGCCTTAGCGGTGTCATGTCCGGTCCTCTAGACACAGTGTAATCTCATCATCATATACATCTCATGAAGCATGCATAAGAACTTAAAGACAAACTATAACTCTATCGGGGTGACGTAAAGTCGAGAACTCCTGATTCCATTATGGAATAATCGTAATCATCATACCCCACCTTGAAGGAACTAGCATCATAAGGTGGGTCTAGCAATAATGAATAACATCAAAGAAACCATATAAGGATCATTAACTTCGTGAAAATATCATTTGATAAGCTTTAGGGTCCTCAGACTTAGACTCACCATCATCCCTATCATATTCGTAACATATCTCTTATCTTTATCTCAGGTGAAGCTCATTTATAGATATAGACTCATAGTTTCCGGAATGTAAGAAGGTCATGGAGGATAAAGAAAGTCATGTCATGGGAGTCATGCCCTAGAAAAGAAGGGATTAGCCTTATATACCTTTATGCCCTTCTAACTTGCCGACTATACGCTTCCTTCCGAGTTCGTAATTCTACATTCAAAGGAATTCACACTAGAATTAGATTATCGGAAACGTACTTAAGCTTAAGCTAAAGCTAATGAAAATTGGGCAGCATCTCCTTTATTTATACAACTTTCTCCATACGATATAACAACTCCCAAACGTCAATAACAACATTCATAATATCATGATCAACAACCTTCATCAAACTATACCTTATTCAATTCTTCCAATCCTATTTCAAATCACCCATAACCAACATTATCACACAACATCGTATTCGTTCTCATATTATACTTCCTTAACGTCATTTGTATCATTTACAACAATATTTTTCTCATAATACATCAAGAGTCATGATTCATGTCAACTACTATTTAAGAATACCATTATTTTCACATTTGAGATCCATATTCTATTTTCTTCCATAATCCAAGTCTTTCAACCCCTCAATATTCTAAATAACATGAAATGATCATAAAACTTACCTTTGATAATGTGGGGAGGGTCTTTAGATGAAAATACTTCACTTGAGGAAAAACCCGTACCCCGATCAAGAGATTTCTTGACTTTAGGCAACCCTAGAGACTCCCTTACACTTGATTCCCTTGGTATACGGTCACATATACGGATCGTATAAATTATATGAAAAGTATGTGTGTCCTTATAATGCCGTCGTGATAGATTTACGAGTCGTATCATTTATACGGTCCGTATAAAGGACCGTACAATCCACAATTTCCCGAAACTCGTCCTCGTCGACTCGTTTTGCCTCCAATTCTTATGGAACCTTCTTAGCACTTGTTTAACACTTCATTAACAATCTAAGGGGTATTACAGCACTTCTTTAAGACATCATTAAGTCAACATTAACTCGGTACTTTGCAAATCCTTTCCGAAACACAACGTATATTTTGCCTTTCTTAACAAACTCTTTTCCCTTGCTTCAAACATCTTTGGAATCTTAATGGGAACCGTTAGGTACTACTTCTTACTTGCAAAAACATCATATACGCCTCACCCTGCGTTGGTATATTTACTGTGCAACGACATGAAATTTTTCGAGGTGTAACAGGTTTGGGTCGTGACAAGATGACCATTGTTGACTGTTGGTCTTTACTCCCTAATGTTGCTTGGCGTGGAAATGAGTTATGACCATGTTAAGTCAAAACGGTTTAATTATAAGTAGGATATAAAGAGGTGTTACGATTGTACTCATCTGTCTATTTTGTTTGATTTTATATCGTGTTGCGTGAATTAATCTTAGTCGACCTATGATGCTTACCAGTAAGTGTGGTGTCTTTGATACTACTCTTGCTACATCCTTTTTGGGTGTAGATGTGTTTCAGGTTTTGCTTGAAAGTTTCACTAGTTGCAAGTGGCGGATATCTTCCTACAGCACGCATCTCATTCCGAAGGCGGAAGCTGTGTCTTTTTAGTTATGTTATCTCTCTGTAATTTAGAAGCTCTTGTACCGGTCTAGACTAGATCCTTGGGAAAGTTGAATTGTTCAAATTAATTAAAGAATGTTTTCGTAAATTTTATTTTATTCTTGTTGTTGGTTGCATTTGTTTTCAAAATAGCTTTACGAAAGGGGTTGGTTGGTAAGGGTTTGCCTACTAGGATATAATCAGGTAGGTGCCCGCACGATCCATAATTTGGGTTATGACAGTTGGTATCAGAGCCAAGGTTACCGGTCTCACAAGTACAAGAGCAATGTTTAGTAGAGTCTCGTGGAAGGGTACGATAACGTCAGTACCCATCCACGGGAGGTTACTGGGCATCTAGGAAACTTCCCTTCTTTCTTTCTCATCGTGCTATCTCAGTCAGTTTTACCTCTAAGTTGAATCCAATTGGTATATAGATGATCCCAATTGGTATCTCGACGAGTCCAATTGGTATCTGGTCGATTCGAATTGGTATCTGGCGTTGCCGTCCTACCGATGATTTGTGAAGTTTTTGTGTGTGTTATGTTTATATACAATTAGTTCCTGGGTTGTATGATCCTGTTGGGCAGTAGAAAAATGCTCACTGTCCCAGATCATTCATCGCAGCGGTTCACCCACCGCATAGCGGGTTCGTCGTAGCGGGACTTATCCGCTACGGTACAGTACATTGCGTTATGTTTTCGGTTCCTCGTAGGCATAAAAGCCTTCCCTCACCCGAGCGTATCTCTTATGAGAAAACAAACCATTGCAGTGGTCAAAAATTCCAGTGACCAGATTTTTCCTGTTTCAATTTTCTCAACCTGTGCAATTCATCCAAAACTCAAAGAAAAACCAGAAATTTCCTAACACAACAAATTTATAGAGGCACCTAGCCCAATGAGGGCAAGGGCCATTGTCACACCTCGACGAGGGGCATGACAGGCACCCGACCCTAACAGCTGAGTACCACCTGAGTGACATAATATAACCTTAATACAACAATCCTGATCGTAATCATTAGCATGCACATATAACAGCACCGGTACACAGAAAGGCCCAACACAAGGATAACATAACCTTTTTGTGAATGACTGCATACATAAGCTGGCCGACAAGGCCGCAACATGAAGATCATAAAATATCATATAGCCACCCAGGCTATAACATGTGTATCATAAGTACAATGAAAACATGCATGACTTTGACACCTACTACCTTTGTCTATGAGCCTCTAAGAGTACGTACATTTGTCGTATACATAACAAGTAGACTCGATCTATACCCAACTAGCGAGGCCGGCATAGTGGTGCCTGGCGACGTCCGTGAAAGTGGCGATCCTGCGAGAAGGTCCTTCTGCTCTTCCTGCAGCATGAAATGCAGCCCCACAAGAAGTGGGACGGTCAGTACGGATAAAAGTATTGAGTATGTAAGGTAAGGAAGTAATGACATCAGTAAAATATAATTGTAAACATGGGATAATAGTGATAACTGGTAACCTGTGACATCTGAAACCATACAATATGCCATGCATGAGAAAATCATTTTTCATATGCAAGTAAATATACATATATATATATATATATATAACATACTCGTTCCTAGTGGGACTTGAAGTGAAGCGTACTCGGCCCTTTCGGGACTCGGTGTGAAATGTACCTGGCCTTTTCAGGACTCGGTGTGTATATCATTATCATCATATCATCATCCTCCCCGCGTCTGGGAAAACATCATTATTGTTACATCTCGTGGATTTTCACGTTATCGTAAGCAAACTAATGTGAGTTCAGAGAGGCCATGATACCCCTATGAGGTCAAGAAAGACTTTTAATAAGTGTTAGACAAGTATCTAAAGGTTTAGGGATCAAGCGAATCGAAGAAATTAGGTTCGTTGAAAATTTGGAAAAGACTTGGCTAAAGTTTGGACGGAAATATTGGTCCAACTTGTGATGGGAATATCTCCTAGAATATGAGGAGTTACCGAATCCATTACCTATGTAAATTGAAGTTCAGCGAGTCTTCTTTCCAATGCAACTGACAGATCTCATTTCTGTGAAGTACGGAGGAAAATACGGCCCGTACAATAAAGTACATCCCGCACTCTTTGGGCGTATTTTGCAAAAATTTCCAGAAACTTAAAATTTTTGCCCCCCAACGTACTTGACACTGTTCATCACGTACTTTGAAGTACGTGACAAACAATAACACGTACTATTCCCGAGATTTCCAGAAATTGAGGCGGTAGAATTTTTTTCCCCAACTTTTAAATACCCATTTCCACGACTTGGGCCTCATTTTTCACCCAAAATCAAACCCTAATTTCTCTCTATGCTCCCCTTAACACCCATAAACACACCAAATCATTCCAAATCAAATCAAGAGAAGATTAACCTTGAAAACCTAGTTTAATTTATGGAAGTTGGGTGTCCTTGCTTTCACTTGGAGTTATGGGGATTAAGTATTGGAGCAAGTTGTGTGAGTTGAAATTCTTCAAATACAAGGTATGTTCTTCATCTCATCTCTTGTGTTAAGTGGATGTGAAGGTTTAGCAAGTCTAAAAAGTGGAAAGAGTTATGGGAAAAAGTTCAAATATGAATATTGATGATACTTTGAGTGTAAATTAACTTGAGCTTTAATTGTTAGCATATTATGAGTATAATCTTGTTATGAGGGGTAGTAACGATGTTGAGAAAGTGTTGTATACAAGAGTACAAGGGGTTGTATTAAATTTGTTGTTATGGATTGTTTATGGAAAGAAGTTTTGGGATGGAAGTGAGTATAATTTGAATATAATCTTTTGATTATGGAATTATTGATATTGTGATTTTGGGAGTTATTTATCATATGGAGGAAGTCGTTGGAACAAAGGAAATGCTGCCCAATTTTCGTTAGCTCATTTATTAATTTAGTTTGACCATATGAGCGTTTCAATGACTTACTTTTAGCGCGAATCATCTCGAATGTAGAATCGTGAGCTTGGAGGGGAAGCGGTTAGTCGATAAAGTTAAAGAGACGCAAAGGTATGTAAGGCTAGTCCCCCTTTCTTTCAAAAGGCATGACTCGTTTATTACTATCTCTATTTACGATTTCCATGACTTTCCTTCATTCCAAAAGTTACAAGTCTATGATTATTAAGAGTCTTCTTATGAGCCAGAGATGGGATATGTTCTATGATAATGATGATGATTCCATAGTTGTTAAACTACATACGACACTCATAATGCTCCTAAGTCCAGAAACACTAGAGGTTCACAATTTCCATGATTCTTGCGATATAATCGATAATGATCCTTATGATGGTAATTCTTACGTTATGACTCCACACACGATTTTCATGTTGCCCTTACTCCTAAAGGGCTAGATTTCCATGACTCTTAAGACCCTCATGATGAAGTTGATGAGTGTTCTTCATGACAATGATTACGATGATAATTCCCCTCCTAGAGATACCCAGAGCCTAAAGTTTTAAATGTCCTCGTGGGATGACTGAGCTTACTATATAAGTTTTGACTATATTCATGATAGTTGGCCCCATCTTACACTATTGTTTCTTCAAAAGTGAGACTTGATAGTGATGATGATCATGATAGTGATAATGAAGTGAGATAGAATAACGATGATGATTTCAATTCTAGAAAGGCCCAAGGTTTAAAGTTCTTAACGTTCTCATGATATCATTGAGCTTGACGCAAGATAGTATTAATTGTTATTGATTTCATCTTATGTGATTGTTCCTTCAAGGTGATATAGAGGCGTAATCCGTATTGCGAATTCATCTAAGATGTCTAAAATATCCTACTCCTAAGAAAAGCTAGAATTTATGACTTCCAAGACTCTTAAGATAATGGTGATAAAATACTTCCGTAGTGATGGCAATGATGATGATGAGATATACCGAGCCTTGTTATGGCCGGGTACGGATGACTTGTATACGACACTGTCGAGCCAATATGGCCGAATACGGATCTTTGTCTAGCCAATATAGCCGAATACGGATACTGTCGAGCCAATATGGACGAATACGGATACTATCGAGCCAATATGGCCAAATACGGATACTGTCGAGCCACCATGTGTCCGAATATGGATACTGTCAAGCCACCATGTGGCCGAATACGGATAATGTCTAATGTGTAAGAGTGGATACGGTATCGTTACATGTAGATGCATGTGCATTCCACGATTCTTGAGGAAGGTAAAGTAAGTATGACGAACATCTCAAAAGGTATACTTGGGTTTTTATTTCATGTCGCCCTTCACGTTTTATTTATGTTACTACTCATGCCTTACATACTCAGTACATATTTCGTACTGACGTCCTTTTTCTTTGGACGCTGTGTTCATGCCCACAGGTAGACAGGGAGGTGATCCAGATTCGTAGGAGCTATCAGCAAACTTTGAGAGCACTCCATTGTTCCGGAGGTGCCATTGATTATTATTTTGTGTATATATATCTTGGGCACGACGGGGTCCTGTCCCGTCCATATGCCTAGTACTCTAGTAGAGGCTCGTAGATAAGTATGTGTGGGTAGTATGGTCTCACAATTTCCCATTTGTATATATGTATGTATTATTTTGATAGTCAAAGGGCTTATGTATATAAAGGTAATTATGTTTCAAGTGAAAAATGGTTTCTTTATGAATAGAAGCATGAGATTAATGAATGAACGCAGGATGAGTATGATGAATAGTAGAATGAGCGGTGCTCGGTGGTTAGCCCCGCGTACCCGTCATGGCCCCTAATCGGGTCATGACAATTATATCATAATATACCCGGCCCTAATGGGACTCGGTGTGAATACCCAGCTGATCAGTGGTTGCCCACCCACGTGCCGTACCTGGCCGACTATAGCACGGCTCAGTGGAGTAAAATAGTGCATACTTATATATATAAATGCATGAGGGGTCAAATAAGTGACATTCGGCCTTTCGGAGTGACGTAAGTGTTACACCTCAAAAAAATTTCATGTCGTTGCACATAAAAATAGGCCAACGGAGGTAAAAGTATCTATGATGTTTCTAAGTAAGAAGTAGTACTTAACGGTTCCAATTAAGATTCCGTGTTCATTCAAGAGATAAGGATTGACAAAATGGAAGAATGTAAGGCATAAGCCTGTTTTGGAAGGGTTTTGCAAGGTACCGAGCTAATGATGATTTGATAATGTCTTGAGGAAAAGTTATAACGATCCTTAGAATATTAATGAGGTGTTAAACAAATACTAAGAAGGTTCCATAAGTATTGGAGATCAAACGAAACGATGAGAGAAACTTACAACAAATCAACAAAATAAACACATACAACAACACAACTTATAAACGTATAATTTATATCATCACAAAATAACCTATCCAAAGGGTCCTCATCACAATGTAACATTCCGAAAACATTCGAACAGGTGTGAATGTGTAAAAATCTAGTGTTAACATGATATTATATTTATATGAATCCATTCATGATGAATTCGGGTGGAAGATGGTCGTTTTGAAGTCAAACCAACAATTGAAGTTCTTAAGGGCTCTTAACTTCACCTAAGTTTTGGTAGGTCTGTCTTCTGAGAGATTTTCATAAAAATGTGTTGCGAATTTGAAAAAACTTCCTTGATGAAAGTTGTATATCTTTGCAATAGCTTTTCAACGGTAGGTTGCCTAGACCGAGCAAAGCTATGTACAAAAAGTTATGTCCATTTTACTGAAGGGCACAAAAGCTGGAGATTTCGCCCAAAGTACGACCAGAAAGTACGGGCCGTACTTTAAAGTACGGGACGTCCTTTTGGATGTACTTCTTCCGTTCTTCACTAGTCTTGGCAGCCTAAGTACGGCTACAAGTACGGGACAACTTGTGGTGACTTATTTAGTTTATATTGATGGGCTCGAAATAAAATTGAGTTTAAAATGGGTGTGCTCTTATTTTATTCCCATTTTTTTTCATCCTTCCAAACCCTAAGGACGAAAATCAGTCCTCCAAGTCTTAAAATCAAAGGTAAGAACACCCTTAACATTACTAATCTATTCTAACATCAATCCATGATTCTTACCATGATTCTTGTGTTCAAAACCTAGGGTTTGCAGCATAATTCTTCCTAAAGTAATTCAAGCTAGGGTTTGGATGTTCTTCATTAGGAAAGTGAATTGTTAAACTTTGTTTAACTTATTAAGGTATGTCTCTTTTAAAAAAATTATTTTTGACTATAAGGATGATTTGTATGTCTCTCTTTTTGAAAAGTTATTTTAAATGAAAATCACTTTTGAACCTAACTAGAGAAGTATAAATTTTATTCAAGATTCTTTAATGAATGAAAGGAAAATTCAATCTTTTCATGTTTTTTGAACTCTAATTCATGTCTAAATAGTGGTTAATGTGTGTGAGGGGACAAACCCACATTAAACCTAGTATATGTATTCAAACCCTATATATGTATAAGATATTGTGAATGTTTTCCCATGAGAGATGCTTAATAATGATGGTTATGCGTTGGTAATGACATTCTCATATATATTGGGACATGAAAATCTTTTGTAAAGAGGTTATACATTTTTAAAACATTGATTGAAATGACTTAATCTTTACGATATTGCATAATGGACCTTAATGTTAATTGATGGTGTGACATACCTTGAGAAAAATTGTGAATCAGCTTCTATGCTATGAACTTTGTTGTTGTGTTTGGTCTAGCTACTCGGGAGGAAAGGTAGCCACTATGGATCCTAGTGTGGTAATTTCCTAGCCATTCGGGACGGAAGAGTCGTTACGGGTTCTCTACCCGGATTATATTAAAGCATTAACTATTCGGGAGAAAGGATAGCCATCGCGAACTTCATAAGAAAATATGTAACATGCTTGCACAACATCTACGGTCACCCTTCGATGTGCTTGATTCTTGGGCTGTATTGGCATGTGTGATATTCTTATTTTGGAATGGACTTGTTGTCGTTAATTATGATCAATTGAAAGGCATATTTGAAGTTGTACCTTGAAAGAGGCCTTATAATCGGTTTTAATAATTCTTATTGAGATATAGAACCTTTGATTAATATCTTATATTGGTTTCACATGATTTTAAGCTAACATTTCTTTATGTATTATTTTACTTTATTTTCATATTAATTGTTGTCCTTCGATCCAAACCACAACAACAAGTACTAGAACAACATCATTGTTGTTTTTGATGGTATGTTATTCAACACAACGGGCGGCAGGTTCTTGATTGGAGCCCGGGCGTTTAGGAAGGACTTTATTGCGGCTAACATGACCCACACATTCGTAACATGGGACACCCTATGAAATTTATTCATTACATTAGTTTTTCCATCATAGTCAAGAAGAAAATAGTGCAACAATTTACTCCTTTATCTTAGAAGCAACCTAGCATACATTTGTGGGTAGTTGTTGAGTTATTGACTAACTCTTGGGCACGTTGTTATGTTTGACAATCATAGATAACTAAAGACTTCACAACAAGATTTAATTTTTATATGCATGATTTGTTTACCTTTATTTTATAAACTATTGGAACGAATGTTGAACAAGGGTTCAAGTGTTATTATTGTATCGTTTGGTTCTTGATGTTATTCATAAACGTCGGATACCGGTCTTCAAAAACGGGTTGAGTTTTAGGTGCGTGACAATCTTGGTAGAAAATGGTTTAAATACGCCCTAGGATTATTTTAAAATTTAAGTGTGTCTAGTGGAGTTTTCCTTGGCGTTCATCCCCGTACAACGAGGACATTTATAGGTGTTTCCTATTCTTCTTGATTCTAGATTATGCTGTAGAGCTTCAAGAACTTTTAGGATCATTCTAATTCACTCGTTAATTTGTGCCTTGCAGAAATGGCTCTGACGCGATCCAAAAACAGTAACCGAGCACAACCTGTGAGGGCTAACCGAAATCTTGGGGGCGCGAATGCTGTTAATGGAAATAATGAAGGAAATCAAGCACCGCAGGACCTTTACTCGCCGTGGTTGGTGCGCTCATTTGATTTGCGGGTGTACCTGAGATTGGAACTTTGCAAAAAACTATTCAAATGTTTTGCATGGTATATGCATACGGGTGTGGGGGTGTGGGACCTCGCGGTCCCGTCCTTCCATAGTTCCTCGACTTGAAGTCAGAGTTCTTTGGGTCACAAGAGATGGATGACCCCCAACACTTTTTAGATGAGACCTTTAAGGTTGATCATATGGATGCCGGGATTCCGAAGCCGTAAGGCTTGCATATATATATATATATATATATATATATATATTTGAGATGTGGGAATGCGAGAGGGAGTGACGATGTGCTTTAGCTACATGAGTTAGTATGGTTTGAAGAGGCATTCATGGGAAGGTTCTTGTCTGACGAGGAAAGAATTGCTATGGCTACGAAGTTTGAAAGGCTAGAGCAAGGTAACAAGTCTGTTCGTGAGTATAGTTTGGAGTTCACTCGTCTGTCATGGTATGCTTTATACATGATCTAGAAGTGCATAAGTTGACTCGTGTTTGTGCACCACACAGGCTTGGTACCACGTATCAAGTCGACGCGAATGTCTTCTTGTTGCTATGTCTCCTACTTGCACTTTCTCATCTCTAGTTAGGTTTGCTGAACAATAAGAGAGTTGAAAAAATGAGGAGCGGGTGGATCAATCAACATAAGAGACACTACGGCGGGTGGTTTTAGTGGTAATAATTATAAACATAAAAGGGTATTCGGCACCTACTCGATTTGGCCGCATATTCAAATGCTAGTGTACCTTACGGTAGGCAAGGTCGAAGAATAACAACCAAAGCAAGTTCTCCCAAGGGAGTAGTCGGTCCGTAGAAATGGAAGGACCGTATCATATATGTTCGTGGTAGTAGCATCTTAAGAGGGAATGCGATGAAAGTGGCTACGCGACCGAGGGCTATGTTTAATCAAAAGAATGATTCGTTTGCTTTACCTCGATGCGGGCATGAACGTAATGCTATCAATAATTATCGAACGCTCGTAATAATGGCCGAGTATGTAAGGTATGAATAATAACACGAAGGGATGGAAAGTATGACTTTATGGGGTGACTCGTAGGGAAAATATGAGAGCATATCGTAAGATATAAGAGGTTACTCATTGATTGATCCCGGGTTCAAATGTATCCTATGTGACTATTTTGCTCTGATATGGGTATGATTACCATTGGAACCTTTTGCTATCGATACACCATGCTTCAAATGTTTCTTCGTGAAAACATTTTTTGTTCTTGTATGTGGATTTTGATAAAATAGAACATATTATGTGGATTGTTGCCTTTTCGCCGAGGCGATCGTTATTGTTATATCCCGTGTTTTCGCATATGATCGGAACCTTGTGTTGTCGAAACAATTGTGATTATCCCAAAGTTGAGTGTTATATGTGTTTTATGTAAGTCAATATTTTGATTTTGGTTGATATGTTTGTGTTGTTTTATGGAAAAACTATTGGTGCAAGACATCGGAGAAGGCCAAGGGCAAAATTGAAATTTCAAAAAAATTAGTTTCGGAAATTACAAAACGAGATTTTAATCAATTGGGCTCAAAAAAAAAAAAAGAAAAATTGAGGCCCAAACCATAAGGGGTGGCCGGCCATATCTTGGCCCAAACCCATCATAATAAGTGTCATGTGATCAACATGTGACCACTTAATTAAGGGAGTATTATATATACAAGTGCTCATCCTTAGAACATTCAAGAAAAAAATTACAAAACACAAAAAAACTTGAGAGCAAAACAAAGAGGCCATTCGGCCGAATACAAGGAAGGAGGAAAAAAAAAATCCCAAGTCTTCAACTTCAATCCAAAATTCTTGTTCTTCTTGAATTCTTAACAAGCTCAAGACGCTCTTCAACGTGATATAATTAGTTTGGCAAAAGAGCGGCGTTTGTGGAAAGTTGAAATTTGAAGAAAAGGTATGAATTTTATGTTTTATGTTATGGAATAAGTGTATATGTTATAATGATTAGAATTAGACGAGAATTATGTAAGTATGGTGTGTGTGTGCATGGCGTGTGTGTGTGTGGAAAAGGCATGTTGGCCGTGAGCCATGTTGACATGGAAGAGGGATGAATTCAAGTTTAATTAGTTTGTTAGTTGTATTGTTGTGATCTTAGTAATGCAAATAAAGGTTTAATGACTTGAATTGGCATTGGAATTGCTTGTATGTAGTTATGAGAAAATTATGTGAATCTATGCGATTTTTATATAATGATGGAATGAAAGTTCTAAATGTTAATTATGATTGTTGTTGATGAGTTTGTAGGAAAGACAATGTGATTTAGAAGCGTTGTGGCATTTGTAGAAGCTTTGGATAGAATATGGAAATTGGCGGGAATGCTTGAATTTATGAATATTGTTTGGAACGTTATTGGAATATGTTTGAATAATATTGAATTAGTTAATGAATATGGAAACCGTTGATATTAGTTTGATCATATGAAGTTTGGATGGAAATTATTGAACTATGTAGAAAGGAGACTTTTTGTGCCATAATGTAGTTTATGATGATTGTTGATGTTGTTGGGTTGTTGTTGTTGATATTTTGAGCCGAGATGAATCTCGGGGATGTCATATATATAGGGGAAGTCGCCGAAATTTCGGTAGACCAACATGACCTTAAGTTGAATAACTTAGAATCTATAACTTACCTTTGGTAAACTTGACCATTTGTAGATTCTGGGCGGAACGGGAATTGAGTTTAAGCGAGCGTGAGACGCGCGTAAGGTATGTAAAGCCTACCTTTCCTTCTTTTGGCATGTCCTAGTCATACTAGGTTAAGACCGGAACCTCGGGAATAACTGTGCTCTTGGAAACCCGAGTTTGATTTTGAGTACTATTCATTCAGCGCAATTGAACTATAATCCTTATGTTTGGTTAAAAGAATGCGCAATCCCTTGTAACCTTCGCAAATGTATTTGATTCGTTCCGAAACTCTTATGAATGACCTTAGGGAGCCTAATGTTTGTAATTCATGTCCGCCGCCTCAGCTTGACCCGAGGTGGGCCCGCAGGTCCCGAGAAATTCCCTTATTTGGTTTATTTGTCTTATTTTCGTATGATATGAAAAGGAAACATTTACTATGACTCTAAGGTCTGTTTGAAATATCCTATGATGTTATTTGAACGTTTTTCACCATGAATGATACTGAATCCTCCGAGGATGATCCACGATGTGTTTTTCAAAAAATTATAACTTAAGAATCCGCGACTTTTGTATATAAATCCCGAATGATTCGATATTTATTTTTGAGTTTGCTAATGTTAATGAATATGTATATGAAATTATGTGCCGAGTTATGGAATTTATTTTTAATATGCATTATGGTTTCTGCACTACTCTGCTCGTGCCAATGATTATGATTTCGTTCGCCGGTACCCGGGCCGGCTTTGTAATCGTGCGCCTTATGATAAATTCGGCAGTATGTTGTGTTTCGGTTTCCGAGACCTCGCCATAGGGCCGGTTACCGTATATGGAGTTATGCTGTGATATGGCTAATGATATGATTTGTTCTGCCGACGCGATATGTCGCGATATGATATGTGTGTGATATGATATGTTTGGGGTTTGTACGGAGATTTGAAACCTTCCGGAGTATGTTGTGTTGTGGCACCAGTGTCGGGTGGTAGCCACGTTCCTGAGCGTTATGCACGATTTTGATTTGCATTATTTACACATGATTTAGCACAGGTTTGATACTTGATTTAGTATTTTCTCTTTGTACTCATATTTTACCTGCGATTTGGATTTCTGTATTCTATGCTTTGCATACTCAGTACTTCTTTCGTACTGACCCCCTTTCTTCGGGGGCTGCGTTTCATGCCCGCAGGTACTGATATACGTCCAGGAGACCCGCCAGTGTAGGCTACACACTCTGCTGTCTTGGATCGCTCCTTTTCATCCAGGAGCCTGTTTATTGGTATATATGCTTTTGATATGTATATGCTTTTGTACATTTGGACTATTTGGGTACGACGGGGCCCTGTCCCGTCATATGTTTCTGTTCGGAGTCTGTAGAGGCCTGTAGTCATCTATGTGGGTCGAGGGTCCTATGTATGTTTGTTTTGTTGTGATTTGTATCTTTATGCGGTCCCGTTTGATCTGGGGGCCACAGCGGCCCATGTGTCAGTATATGTGTATATATGTGTGTTCGGCGATGTATATTCCGCCGCTCTTCTGACTTTGATATGGTATTTATTTTTACGCCTGCTTTAATTAATGATTATGACGTCTGAGCTATGATAAATTATGATGATTTGATATGAATGTCCGTTCGGGTGTCCAAATAGGGCGCCAGTCACGGCCCACGGGGCTGGGTCGTGACAAAAGTGGTATCAGAGCGGTTTGTCCTCGGAATGTCTACAGGCCGTGTCTCGTAGAGTCTTGTTTATCGGTGTGTTGTGCACCACATCTATAAACGGAGGCTACAGACATTTAGGGTGTTACTTTTCTTTGAATCTTAGATCGTGCGATAGAACCGTGCTATTAGGATGACTCTTTCGACCGATTGTTATATTTTTTCGTGATGCCTCCGAAGAAGGCAACGGCCGCCCAGAAGGGCAAGGAGAGGGAGGAGAGAGTCTAGTCGGGCGCCGAGAGTTACACGGGCTCGTGCTCAGACTACACCCGGTATTGTGCTCCGGGAGGGAGGGGCCCACTCCACCACCGGGAGGAGGCCGGAGTAGGTCCCTCGGCGGTTCCGGCCGGTTCCGGCCGCGCCTCCGCCTCCCCGCCCGGGGCGGAGGATAGGACGTTGAGGGAGGCGGTGCAGTTGTTGACGACTTTGGTAGCGGGACAGGTTCGTGGACGCGGGCCGAGGGGTGATGATGATGACAGACGTGACAGTCTGAGGGTCCGCGATTTCCTGACATGCAGTCCCCCAGAGTTTTTCGGGTCCAAGCCCGAGGAGGACCCCCATGACTTTATCCGGCAGATGCAGCGCTCGTTGAGATTGGTCAGGGCTTCAGAGACCGAGTCTGTCGAGCTAGCTGCACATAGACTACGGGATGTCGCTCTTAATTGGTATGAGTCTTGGGGACTATCCAGGGGTGAGGGTGCTCCCCGGCCCACGTGGGACAAGTTTACAGCCGCTTTTCTTCGTCACTTCTTGCCCCCGGAGTTGCGGAGGGCGAGGGTTGATAGATTTTTGCATATACGACAGAGGGGTCGGAGTGTTCGTGAGTATAATATGGAGTTTAATTCTCTGGCTCGATATGCACCTACTTTAGTGGCGGGCATGGCCGACCGGATGCACCGATATGCGTCAGGGTTGGATCGCTACTTAGTTGATTGCTGTATGGCGATGGCATCGCAGACTGATATGGACATCGCCCGGTTACTGTGCTTACGCTGTGGGGATGGAGGACCGGCATCGGCGATCGGTCCTTCGAGATCGTGACAGAGGCCGCCCAAGAGGGCCGATTTGCGGGGATATTTCGGGAGATTTTAGAGGCGGGCGGTCCCGCCGCGCCGGTCGACAGATATCCTCCTCCGTCGGCCGGGCACACATCCACCGGTAGGCGATTTGATGGTGCGGGACCATCCGGAGCCGGCCGCAGTTCCGCAGTGCAGGTTCGCGATGACCGGAGGTTCCGGCCCATCCCGCACCACCCGTGCCCCGTTGTTCTTATTGTGGGAGATCACATCCGGGGAGTGCTACCGAGCCACCGAGCTCGTTTTTCTTGTGGCCGTCAGGGCCATATTATGCGTGATTGTCCGATGGCGGGTGGTTCTGGCAGTACAGCTCGGCCGACGGGATCAGCCGCGGGTTCATCCTCTACTCCTTCAGTTACACGTCCTCCGGAACGAGGTGCGCCGCCACCGGCGGGCCGCGGTCGAGGCCGTGGCGGGGTTTCAGATTCTAGCGGTCCTTCGAACCGCATATATGCATTGGCTACCCGCCAGGACCAGGAGGCTTCGCCGAATGTTGTCACAGGTACACTGCTGGTTTTCTCTCGATCTGTGTATGCTTTAATTGATCCTGGTTCTACTTTATCATATATCTCCCCGCTCGTCGCTAATAAAATTGGAATAATTTCCGAACCTATTGAGCCATTTGAAGTAGCTACACCGGTTGGTGATTCTCTTATAGCCAGGCAGGTATATAAAAATTGTTCTGTGATTATATGTGATCGTTGCACCAAAGCTGATCTGGTAGAATTAGATATGACCGAATTTGATGTCATTATGGGTATGGACTGGTTAGCTTCCTGTTATGCTAATGTTGACTGCCAGAAAAAGGTAGTTCGTTTTCAGTTCCCAGGGGAACCAGTCATAGAATGGGCAGGTAACACCGCGTCGCCAAAGGGTAAATTTATTTCGTACCTTAAGGCCAGGAAGATGATCCAGAAAGGCTATATCTATCATTTGGTCCGTGTGCACGATACTAAAGCAGAGACGCCCTCCCTTCAGTCGGTTCCGGTTGTAAATGAATTCCCCGACGTATTCCCGCACGACCTTCCTGTGTCTTCCCCCGAACGGGAAATAGATTTCACAATAGATTTGTTGCCGTACACGCACCCATATCTATCCCTCCATACGTAATGGCACCGGCGTAGCCGAAAGAATTGAAAGAAACTAAAAGATCTATTGGACAAAGGCTTTATCGACCCAAGTACATCGCCCGGGGAGCGCCGTATTATTTGTAAGGAAGAAAGATGGTTCGCTGCGAATGTGTATCGACTACAGGCAACTAAATAAGGTGACTATTAAGAATAAATATCCCCTCCCCCGGATTGATGATTTATTTGACCGTTTGTGTGGTGCCAAACATTTTTCGAAGATAGATCTACGCTCCGGTTATCATCGTGTACGGGTGCGAGAATCGATATTCCGAAGATCGTTTCAGACCCGGTGACGGCATTATGAATTCGTGGTAATGTCTTTTGGGCTAACAAATGCTCCCGCGGTATTTATGGATTTAATGAATTGGGTATTTCGGCCATTCCTTGATATGTTCGTGATTGTGTTTATTGACGATATTTTGGTCTATTCACGATCAACAGAGGAGCATTCAGATCACTTAAGAACAGTCCTAGGCACACTTCGACAGCAGAAACTATATGCTAAATTTTCCAAATGTGAATTTTGGTTGACCTCAGTGGCATTCTTGGGGCATATTGTCGGAGCAGATGGTATTCGGGTCGATACACAGAAGATTGAAGCTGTACAGAATTGGCCCAGGCCTACCACACCGACAGAGGTACGCAGTTTTCTGGGGTTAGCCGGATATTATAGAAGATTTGTGGAGAATTTTGCTTCTATTGCGGCACCACTAACGA
The DNA here is from genome assembly GCF_029784015.1 of Lycium ferocissimum. Lineage (NCBI taxonomy): Eukaryota > Viridiplantae > Streptophyta > Magnoliopsida > Solanales > Solanaceae > Lycium > Lycium ferocissimum. The sequence continues at coordinate 19,562 of NW_026716136.1, forward strand.
AGCTAACTCGTAAAAGCAAAGCAAAATTCCAAAGTGGACCGATGCCGCGAGCGCAAAGCTTTCGTACGTTGAAGGAGAAATTAATCACAGCTCCGGGCCTTAGCCCTTCCGGAAGGATCGACGGGTATGTTGTTTATTGTGATGCCTCGGTACCGGGATAGGTTGTGTTTTGATGCAAAGCACGGTCGAGTCATAGCCTATGCTTCCCGGCAACTCGACCGCACGAGAGAAATTATCCCACTCACGACCCGGAATTAGCCGCGGTAATTCATGCCTTGAAAATATGGCGGCATTATTTATATGGGGTTCATGTTGACATTTACACTGATCATAAAAGCCTCCAATATATTTTTAAACAAAAGGAGTTGAATCTACGGCAACGGAGATGGCTCGAGTTGCTAAAAGACTATGACGTTGATATTCTGTATCATCCGGGAAAAGCCAACGTCGTAGCTGATGCACTTAGCCGTAAGTCCATGGGCGCTTGACTGATGTGCAGCCTGACAAGAAAGAATTGGTTCGTGAAATTCATCAGTTAGCCAGCCTTGGAGTCCGTTTGGCAGATTCTGGAAATGCTGGGGTTTCCGTTCGAGAAATTGCCGAATCATCCATTATGGAAGAAGTAAAACAGCGCCAGTTCGAAGATCCCATTCTGGTCCAGTATAGAGATGTGGCTCTTAGCAAAGAAAAGACCCAGTTTGGAATTTCTCCGGACGGGGTATTATTATATGAAGGCAGAGTATGTGTACCCGACGTTGCTGGACTGCGGCGGCAAATTTTGGGTGAAGCACATAATGCTCGGTATTCTATTCATCCTGGCTCCACTAAAATGTATCATGATCTTAAATGTTTGTATTGGTGGGACGGTATGAAAAGAGACATTGCAGAATTTGTCGGCCAGTGTCCAAATTGCCAGCAAGTCAAGATTGAGCATCAAAAGCCCGGCGGGTTATTACAGGAGATGCAAATTCCAGCCTGGAAATGGGAGATGATTAATATGGATTTCGTCATAGGTTTACCGCGCACTCCACGCAGGTACGATTCTATTTGGGTTATTGTTGACAGATTGACGAAATCAGCTCATTTTCTTCCGGTTAGGACTACATATTCGGCTGAGGATTATGCCAGATTGTATATTAAAGAAATAGTAAGACTTCACGGAGTTCCCGTATCTATTATAACCGACAGAGGTGCCCAGTTTACGGCTAACTTCTGGAGGTCGTTCCAGGAGGGATTGGGGACTCAGGTGAGTCTTAGTACAGCATTTCATCCTCGTCCGACGGACAAAGCCGAGCGCACTATTCGTACATTGGAAGATATGTTGCGGGCCCGCGTTATTGATTTCAAAGGTAGCCGGGATGACCATTTACCGCTTATTGAATTTGCTTATAATAATAGTTATCATTCCAAAGATTCAGATGGCACCATATGAAGCTCTATACGGCAGAAAGTGCAGATCTCCAATTGGTTGGTTTGACGTGGGCGAAACTAAATTAATTGGGTCGGATGTAGTTCAGCAAGCCGTTGATAAAGTGAAACTCATCCGAGAGCGATTATTGGCCGCCCAGAGCCGACAGAAATCTTATGCTGATAAACGGCGTCGACCGTTAGAATTCGAAATTGGCGACTGGGTATTTCTAAAGGTGTCGCCTATGAAGGGTGTAATGAGATTCGGTAAAAAGGGTAAGCTTAGCCCGCGGTATATCGGGCCGTACCAGATTATTCGAAGGATAGGCCAGGTCGCCTATGAGCTAGACTTACCATCCGATCTGGAGGCGGTACACCCGGTATTTCATGTATCCATGCTCCGTAAATGTGTTGGTGATCCTTCCAGAATATTTCCAGCTGATGATATTCAGGTGACGGAGGACTTATCTTATGAAGAGCAACCCGTAGCTATCCTGGATCGACAGATAAGGAGACTGCGCACTAAGGATGTGCCTTCTGTAAAAGTCCTGTGGCGGAATAATAACCGGGAAGAAATAACCTGGGAGGCGGAGAATGAAATGAAAAAGAAATATCCTCACTTATTCCTCGGACGCACAGGTAATCTGAATTCCTAAATTTGTTATTTTGATTGAGAAATGATTTATATGTACTGTCTATAAAAAGAAACTCCCCCGTTATGCTTATAAGACCTCGTAAGGCTAGTCTAACATTCGAGGACGAATGTTTCTAAAGGGGGGAGGATGTTATATCCCGTGTTTTCGCATATTCGGAAAATTTTGAAATAATTGTGACTTGTATGTTATAAGTCAATATTTTGATTTTAGTTAATATGTTTATGTTGTTTTATGGAAAAACTATTGGTGCAAGACATCGGAGAAGGCCAAGGGCAAAATTTGGAATTTCGGAAATTAGTTTCGGAAATTACAAAACGAGATTTTAGGCAATTGGGCTCAAAAAATATATGAAAATTGAGGCCCAAACCATAGGGGTGGCCGGCCACATCTTTGGCCCAAACCCATAATTAAGTTGTCATGTGATCAACATGTGACAACTTAATTAAGGAGATATATATATATATATGCTATCCTTAGAACATTCAAGAAAAATCACAAAACAAAAAAAAAACTTGAGAGAGCAAATTGAAAAGGCCATTCGGCCGAACAAGAGAAGAGAGAAAAAAAATTTCCAAGCCTTCAACTTCAATCCAAAAATCTTGTTCTTCTTGAATTCTTAACAAGCTCAAGACGCTCTTCAACGTGGTATAATTAGTTTAGCAAAAGAGCGACGTTTGTGGAAAGTTGAAATTTGAAGAAAAAGGTATGAATTTCATGTTTTAAGTTATGGAATAGTTTATATGTTATAATGATTAGAATTAGATGAGAATTATGGAAGTGTGGTGTGTGTGTGTGCGTGTGTGTGTGTGTGAAATGACATGCTTGGCCGTGAGCCATGTTAATGTGGAAGCAAGATTAATTCAAGTTCAATTAGTTTGTTAGTTGTGTTGTTGTGATCTTAGTAATGCAAATAAAGGTTTAATGACTTGAATTGGCATTGGAATTGCTTGTATGTAATTATGAGAAATTATGTGAATTTATGTGATTTTTATATAAAGTATGGAATGAAAGTTCTAAATGTTAATTATGATTGTTGTTGATGAGTTTGGAAGGAAAACAATGTGATTTGGAAGCGTTGTTGCATTTGTAGAAGCTTTGGATAGAATATGGAAATTGGCGGGAACGCTTGAATTTATGAATATTGTTTGGAACGTTATTGGAATGTTTGAATAATATTGAATTAGTTAATGAATATGGAAAATGTTGATATTAGTTTGATAATGTGAAGTTTGGATGGAAATTATTGAACTATGTAGAAAGGAGACTATTTGTGCCATAATGTAGTTTATGATGATTGTTGATGTTGTTGGGTTGTTGTTGTTGATATTTTGAGCCGAGATGATTCTCGGGGATGTTATATATATAGGGGAAGTGCTGCCGAAATTTCGGTAGACCAACATGACCTTAAGTTGAATACTTAGAATCTATAACTTACCTTTGGTAATCTTGACCATTTGTAGATTCTGGGCGAAACGGGAATCGAGTTTAAGCGAGCGTAAGACGCGCGTAAGGTATGTAAAGCCTACCTTTCCTTCTTTTGGCATGTCCTAGTCATACTAGGTTAAATCGGAACCTCGGGAATAATTCTCGCTCTTGGAAATCCGAGTTTGATTTTGAGTACTATTCATTCGCCGCAATTGAACTATAACCTTATATTTGGCTAAAAGAATGCGCAAACCCTTGTAACCTTCGCAAATGTACTTGATTCGCTCCGAAACTCTTATGAATGATCTTAGGGAACCTAATGGTTGTAATTTAGGTCCGCCGCCTCAACTTGACCCGAGGTGGGCCCGCAAGTCCCGAGAATTTCCTTAATTGGTTTATTTGTCTTATTTCCGTATGATATGAAAAGGAAACGTTGGCCTATGATTTTAAGGTCTGTTTGCAATACCCTATAATGTTATTTGACCGTTCTTCGCTATGTATGATACTAAATTTTCCGGGAATGACCTACGATGTATGTTTCGAAAAATTGATAACTTAAGAATCCGCGACTTTTGTATATAAATTCCGATTGACTCGATACTTATTTTGAGTTTGCTAATGTTAATGAATATGTATATGAATATGAAATTATGTGTCGAGTTATGAAATTTATTTTTAATATGCATTATGGTTTTTCGCACTACTCCGCTCGTGCCAATGATTATGATTTCGTTCGCGGTACCCGGGCCGGCTTTGTAATCGTGCGCCTTATGATAAATTCGGTAGTATGTTGTGTTTCGGTTTCCGAGACCTCGCCATAGGGCCGGTTACCGTATATGGAGTTATGCTGTGATATGGCTAATGATATGATTTGTTCTGCTGACGTGATATGTCGCGATATGATATGTGTGATATGATATGTTTGGGGTTTGTACGGAGATTTGAAACCTTCTGGAGTATGTTGTGTTGTGGCACCAGCGTCGGGTGGTAGCCACGTTCCTGAGCGTTATGCACGATTTTGATTTGTATTATTTACATATGTTTTAGCACAGGTTTGATACTTGATTTGGTATTTTCTCTTTGTACTCATATTTCACCTGCGGTTTGGATTTCTGTACTCTATGCTTTACATACTCAGTACTTCTTTCGTACTGACCCCCTTTCTTCGGGGGCTGCGTTTCATGCCCGCAGGTACTGATATACGTCCAGGAGACCCGCCAGTGTAGGCTACACATTCTGCTGTCTTGGATTCTTTTGATCCGGGAGCCTATTTATTGGTATATATGCTTCTGTTATGTATATGCTTTTGTACATTTGGACTATTTGGGTACGGCGGGGCCTGTCCGTCATGAAGTTTTCGTTCGGAGTTTGTATATCTCGTGTTTTGTCACGACACCTTTGTGATTTGGTGTCCTGCGGACACCATACGTATATGTGGAGGCCATATTGGTTCAAAGATCCATTTATATGGAAAATTCGTACGTAGTTTATTGTAATTGCCCGCACTTTGTACATATGCGGATATACATCGGGGTAGTACGGGCAAGTTAAGGCTATCATTTCGGAAGTTATTTTAATGTTCAGTAATTAGGGACCGCGTGACAACCCACGACCCTCGAACATATTGCGCGAAAGACCTACTGTGATACGAACGATTTCAGCAATCGAGAATAATGTGTTAAGACTAGGCGCGCCAAAACGATCATATTTACAGAACATGTACAACAAAAGATATATACCAAAAGTATCGCCTCCGGATCAAAGGAGTCTCGAACGTGTTATGGTGATAACCTTTCTCTAGAGAGAGGGCATGTGCGCGCGTCGTGTTGATTTGGCATGTATATATGAACCAACGGGGGGTCGATGTAATTTGATAGTCAGGAGACATGTAAATATGAAACAAAATATACATAATTAAAATAACGGCCATCGGATATGTAAAATCGTACGTGAAAACAGAAGTGAAAATTCACGACAGAATCGGATTCATGATAGGGATTTACTTACATAGCGTACGACTTGTTTGTGTGTTAAGGTAATGTCTCTACAAAGTGTACATACGGAATGAGTGTAGACTTGAAGGCAAGTGGAGAATCTTATTATGTCAGTTTCATGTTCCTTTTACAGAGGCACAAGAGATGGAAATAGAGGTGACAGACGGACTCTCAGACAGAAATAAGATCTCAAATGTATGTGTGTGTGTGTGAGTCCGAATTAGACGTACAGTAACTGTGGCATGAATTGGTGGAAGATCATGCCATGTGAGAGTAAAATTGTTATACGACATACATATCAGTATATCAAATCCCAATCACATTAATGGATCCCGGCCCCTTAATAAGGGATTGTTGTAACCCGGCCCTCGTAGTACGGGACGCAATTTGGATTGAAGTTTGAATTGTTATCAAATGCCATCCCGGATGCCATCCCCATAATATCACATAATTATCATTGTTGATCAATGAAGAAGATCCCGGCCCGCAGTGTTAGGATGCGTGAACAATGCAGTGGAAGTGCACAATTACAGAACCTGCCCGAGCGCAGTCGAAGGTATATTGGGATCCACGAACAGACAAATGAGAAACCATATACATATAGACCGATGTACGGACTTAATGGTCTTGCGAAATAGCTCGGAAATAGATCAGATCGAAGTGGGAGATTATAGAAGAACAGAGTGAAGTCGTTCCGGATTATGACTAATATCAAGATTCGGATAAATGGTCATAATACTTATTAGTTAATTCGGACGGAAACATAATCGGAGTTACTTTTGCAGAACGGTTGAAATAGATCAATTTGAGCCATACCGGGGAGTATCGGGGTTTGGAGGGCCCCCTCGGACCCAATCATAGTAAAATACGTAAATTATGGATAATAAACCTTAGGGAGTCGTCCATAACCATCTTAGAGTGTTTGACTCCATTTGTGGAAGTTTCATACTTATAGGTCAATTTAGAGAAGATTGGTTCAATCTTACTGAATGATTTGGCGCTATTTTCAATCGCGAATTCCGAGAAGCAGAAGTACAATCGAGGCTCGCTTTCAAGCCTGTTAGACTCAGAACATGCCAAAGAAGAAAGGGCAAGGCTTTACATACCTTGATTGTGCCTTACGCTCGTCCAATCTCAATTCCCGTTTCGTCAGAAATCTGCAAATGGTCATCTCTACCAGTTACTATTCATACGCAAGTTAACATTTCAACTTTGGTTTTTATTTGGCTACCGAAATTTCGGAAATAAGACTTCCCCTATAAACATGACACCCCGAGATTCAACTCGGCTCAAAACACCAACAACAACAACCAAACAACATCCTTAACAACAACAACAATCGAACTAAAACGCATTCTAACATGAATAGTACTACTTTCTTCATAATATCACAACTTCCATTCAACTTCAACAATGCAACCCAAAGCTACCAAACTACATTATTTTCCTTCCAACGGTATACTTATTAACGATAACCATAATTCATATTTAAACCTTACTTCCATACTTATACAAAAATCACATAAAATTCACCAAATTCCCAATAACAACATACAACCATTTTCGATGCCGTCTCAATTCATTAAACCTTTATTTATGTCATAAGAATCATCACAACACAACTAACATATCAAACAAAAAAATAATTCATGTTCATGTTGATGAGTCCACAACTCACGGCCAACTTCCATATTCCCCAACTTTCACTAATTTATTCAACTTTCATTTCAATACAATTTTCCATAACTACAACTAAATTACACAATAATATTTAACATATGTTTTCATGCACAACTATGTACATACACGGCCACATCTATATATATACATATACGGCTTTACATGCACCACCACTCCATGATTATTTCATGATTTCCATCACTCTAACATGTATACTTATTCTATAACATAAAACATGGAATCTTACCTTTTCCAATTTCTCTTCTTGCCCAAGTCCCTTTCTTGCCAAACCAATTATACCATCTTGGAGAGGAACTTGAGCTTAGTGGTAATTCCAAGCCGGTGTGGATTTTTGAACCAAGAATAGGCTCCAAGAATTTTTCTTCTTTTCTTATCTCTCTTTTTTCTCTTTGAAAAATTCTCTCTTCTCTTTTTTTTTTTGATTTTTCCTTTGTTTCTCTTGATAGCTTGCATCTTATATATTCCCCCATAAATACATATTTCACATGCAAAATTAATTATTTTCCATGGGTTTGGCCATGTAGGTTGGCCCTGTGGCCACCTTTCTTTGGGCCTTGTTTCTTCTTTTTTTTTGGCCCCAATCTTCATGAATCTTGTTTTTGCAATTTTGATACAAATTTCCAAAATTCCAATTTTGCCATTCGTATCCGTTGTTTTTCCGTTCAAGTTTCCATAACCGGCAGTACACGATATAAGAAAAATTCAAACATAGCCTTCTTTTTCTCATAATTCACAACTCGCTGTCTTGGATTTATATATTTGTTATGTATGTACATTTGGACTAAGACGGGATATATACTATGTTTGGGCTGGAGTCATAGTCATCTATGTGGGTCGAGGGTCCTACGTATGTTTGTTTTGTTGTGATTCGTATCTTTGTGCGGTCCCGTTTGGTCTGAGGGCCACAGCGGCCCATATGTTTGCATATGTGTATATATGTGTACGGCGATGGATATTCGCCGCTTTCTCTCGATTTTGATATGGTATCTTATATCGCGACCGCTTAAATTGGTATTTATTTTTTACGCTTTTAAATTAATGAATATAACGTCGAGCTATGATAAATTATGATGATTTGATATGAATATACGTGCAGGTGTCCAAATAGGGTGCCCGATCCGCGGCATTACAGTGCAGGTCGTAACCTTGATGATATGACTAGATAGTCATTGAAATTGCGCCCAAAGGAAAGATATGAGAAGGCTGCATTATTGTTTATTTTGACGTTTAAGTTTTATTATGTAAATGGTTTTCAAACAAGAAGAGGTAAAACCTAAATGATGGAATAAGAAAGTGTAGATTATAACGATTGAAATGTTTAATGTTTATGGTGATCAATCTGGAATTGCGGGATTTGTACTAAGATGGTTTTTTATTGGTTGAACATGAATGAGATCGACATAGTCAAAAAAGGAGAAGGACGATGGGTATTACTCATTGAGATATACTTTGATGGAAGTTTCTTACCTATGGTTTGATATTGATAAGGATGTTGTAATGTTATGTGAGTATAAGGATATGCGAGTTATGAGTTTTAGTGGAGGGATATGTGAGGGAAGATGAGTTGCGTACTTACTTTTTAAGGAGAATTATGGGAAAAAATAAGGTATGCTTTAA
>NW_026716137.1:0-25914 GCF_029784015.1 Lycium ferocissimum
TTCTTCATCTTTAGGTTGGAAAAATGTATTTTTTTTAAAGTCATCTAATATATCCCATATAATTCATCCACTTTTTTCCATGGCCCACACATGGTTGGATAAATTTAAAAATTTTGCGCAGGGGGAACCACCCCCCCCCAACCGGCCAAGTGGCCTTTAATTTCATGAATTTTGTTTTCCATTTTGATTTTTAAACCCCCAAATTTCCCCCGAATATTCCATCCCAATAAAATCACAAGAACTTATGCCTTAAAATAAAATCGAAGGTAAAAAACCCCAACCTCGCACCCCTAGCTTGTCCAATTTTTCCCGGTTAGCCCCAATTTCCCAACGTACAAAATACGGGATAAAAAATATCACGGCCCATACGAAGCCAACTCTACGACAGACCTCCTCGCATGAAACCTCAAAGTCCTCCGCAACCATCAATGAAACCGGGGGTCCTTTTCTCCAACGAAAATTTGGGGGACCAACCCCCGAAAAGGTCTTAACCCCCAACCCCAACCCCATCCCCCAGTCAACACCAACCCCCGCCGCCGGCCTGGCGGCTACTAACGTCAACAACCGGCACCCTGTTCCCCACCGGGGATCCCCGGGAAGGGGATTTCCCGGCGGTTGCGGATGCCCCAAAGGCCCCCACAATCTCCCCCCGGGCTCTCGGGCCCCGTCGAGGGGGCGTGGCCCCCCCGTGGTTTTCCCCCTTTCCGGGCGGTGCTTCGGGGGGCATGGGGCCGAAATCATAAAAACATCAAAAGCGAACGCCAACGCCGGGACGCAAAACTAGAGAAAAGAACGACATTTCCTAAATGCCCGTGCCCCCCTTTAAAGGGGTGCAAAACACACCCTAAAAGACTACTAAACCCCGCTCGAGAAAACCGGGACGGAACCGCTAAACCCTTCTCACGACCCAACCGAAGGGGAGAGTCCCACCTCGAGCGACCAAGCACCCCATCTCATTAATCATTCCAACATCAAGGGTCCAAAAAATGGGTAAAACCATCTCATAATTGACGACATCCCGAACGCCCAACAACCCTTTTACTAAATAAAGGAAGCCAAGTGGTCCGCATACCGACACAAAAAAAATGGGCCCCAAAGGGTCTCTTTCCATAAAACATAAACGGGCCCACCCCCCCGGGAAAAAAGGAGAAAGGGCGGACGACCCCGTCATCCCCTAGTACCCTCTCGGGGTCCAAAAGCCACCGGGGTCGAATTGGTGCCCACCCCCGATCTAGAGGTCCCCCGGCGGGCCCCCTTGTCTCCCCGTACCCCGCGGGGGATGAAGCAAACCCCCCACAAGGGAAATCGGGCCGGATAATGCCCAGGTAAAGAAAACAAACATAATATATATATATATATATATATATATATAAAAAAAGAACTGGATGATCCCAATCATTAAAAAAAAACGGGAGTCTTGGAACTAGTATCGCATAAAACGTATATCTAACAATATCGGGGCGCATAATAGTATTTTACCTATCCGAAAGGGATACATCTATATATAGGCGTATATAACAGGAAAATACGTATATAAAGGGCTCTTTTTTTCTATCATATCGGCCTCCTGGGGAAAATATACATTCCCGATACTTGCCGATTTATATCGCCTCTAGGCCCCGGGGTTTGGGGGAAGCGTATATAACGCCTCCTCCTTTCCATACTCCATATACATATAATACTTGTGTGTATAACGCCTTCTGGCCACGGGTCAACATACACACACACACACACACACACACACACACACACACATATATATATATATATATAATGCATGAATAACTGTATACATAAAACTGGACCCATGAACATAAGGAATAATCATAACGGGGTGCATGAATGTCAAAAACTCGAACACTTCTAACGCTTCAAAGGGTAGAGTAAATGGACTCGCTTACTCGCTTATGGATCATATCACAGATCATGCAACAAAAAGGAAAGAATAGCCTTAATATACCTCGACGTATATCAAATTGTCCCAAATCCTATTTCTCGACTGAAAACTACAATTAAGATAAACGACCTTCATTAGACTGGTACTTTACTTGCTAACCTCCTTAGATGTCAGAGAGCTTAACGAATCATGGACAACATTTCTTTCATAAGCTTAACAACCCTTCAACTTTTCAGTCACTTTAACACTAACCATAACAACAATAACAAAACTTATATATCAAAATATATATTCAAATCCATTCCCAATCATCTTTTAAAACAACTCTATATCACTACATTGCCCTTCATCAACTTAACACTTTCACAATTACCTTCTCTTCACTTAACATCACTAAACTCTTAATAACCAACTTAAATATAAGGGTAGAAATCATTTACATACCTTGAGGGGTCAAGAATCCCAAGAATCACTTAACCTCAACTCCCTAAACTCCACAATTTGAAAAAACCCTAAGTAACCTTCTTCTTCACCATCTCGGGTTTACGGGGTCCGAGTCTTGTCAAATCTTCACTAATATAATGAAAAGTATTGGAAGAGAATGTTTTAGGGTTTTCTGATTTTTGGAAGGAGGAAAATATGAAATTAAGTCGTGAACCACATATTTATAATTGGAAGCCAAAAAGGCTACATCGGTCTGGTTCGACGAGCGGGTCGACGGCCTGTCGACGTGTCGATGGTCCGTCGACTTGCCTGTCGACCTGTGCCTGCAGATGCATGGCTGCGAAAACCTATCGACGCTGCACGTCGACGACCCATCGACGATGACTGGTGTCCTGCAGATCTTTCTGGTTCAGTTCCGATCGTGTTGACTTGATTCGCTCAACTTCTAACTCTGTAAAATACCCACAACACATACTGGTACTCTTGTACATGGGGTAAGACACTTCTTATCTCCAAACTCGGGCTTTGGTCTCTATTCCAAGGGCATACCCGGCTAGAAAATTATAGGTTCTACTACTACGAAGACGAGGGGTGTAACAAAAACTGGGCAACCCCTATAAATACGTTTTAGCTAGACCGATTCCCCAACCCTGGACGCCCCCAAAGTGGTTCATATAGTTTTTGTGGTTCACTACCAAACTTTTTAGCAAAAAGGGGTTACATAAGATAAGGTGGATCTCGGGTCAATAAGGGCATAAACTTCAAAAGTGAAAGCGTGAGTGTACCGTGACAACACCGCTCTAGCCTCTGTATCCTGACGACCCGTCAATGCATACAAACGCCCGACCACCACCCGTATTTCCGACCTTCCGGCTCCACGCCCCTGCCGGGCCTAATCGTGACGAGGAGCTACCGAATTTATGGACCGCGTCACATTACCTCCGATCTTTGTCCGGCTAATGGACGGATCTTTCTGAAATGGCCCTTCTGCCACATCTAAAAGAAGCATCAAATTCGATACGACACTCACCCGAATGTCTTGTTACACTTACCGCATATCGGATGAATATAAGTCGACCGACCCACTTAGAAGCCTCGAGAGTAAGAACTTGATAGCCTCGAAATTCTCGCTTCTTATCATTACGAAACTCGGGAGTGGGGCACTTCTTATTGGACGGAAGCGGAGTCTGCCGACCTCGTTCTTAAAGAATTTCCCTATTTCCATTCCCCCGCCGAATCGTGAGACTTGACCCTCTTGTTTAACTCCTTGTCTTTCTCTCTTTACGCAAGGCTTCCTCCTCCTTTAGCCTTGTCTCATTGCCCAAATACGAAAGCAACCATCTTGAGATGGTCATTCCCCCATTCCGTGCAGCAACGTTGGCTCCATCATACAAACGGGAATCAAGTCCTCCAAACCTCCTCACTCGCCCTCATGTCTCGTATGGTACCGTATTTGAAGCACGCTAGCCGTACCGACAAACTCCAAATAGTAGTCACGGATCGGCCTGCCCATTCGCTAAGCCAGAATTGCTCGGCCTTAGCTTCCCGACCTCTCTTCTAAGTGTCTAGAATGCACTTGCAAACTCATCCCATGTAAGCGTCGGGTGCATCCTCACCTCAGGAAAATTCCCAAGATTCATACCACATGTTAGCAATGTTTGCACTCGATGAGCTCCCAGTAGGCGAGCTTTTGGGCCAGAATCTAAAATCTCAAGATTTTACGAAGAGCATCAATGTAGCCCGAGGTCTTCGTCTTTCTTTGTCGTGAAGACCGGGATTCATTCCGAGAAATCCTTGTCCTTTAGAAGACTCTCCATTATTTCCGAACTTGACCAACCCCGACGTTGGCCCGAGTCGCTACCGGTTGTGTGAGCATATTGATAGCATTCCTAACATCCGAATCACTCGGAGGTGTATGAGAGCGGTTGGAGCGTCGCCAAGTCGAACGGTCTCTTCGCGAGTCGTTTCCGCGGTAGGCCCCAGGTCGGTGGCCGAGTCTTTTTCGGTGTACTTCCTTTTCGCAGCATTTTTTGAAAATACGTACACGCACGAATTAGAAAGGCATCACAAAAATCTTGCTCTAAGCCGCACGATCTAGAATATGAAAGAAGTGAGACAATCCCGAATGTCTTCGTGGTCGACTATTTATATGTATGGGCCCTCACACATAAAAAGTGACCTGCAATGGACACGGTTTCATAGACTCCCTAAAGACACTTGAACCTAGGCTCGATACCAAGTTTTGTCACGCCCGAACCATGGCTCTGGGCGAAACACGGCACTCGGTGCCATACTGCATGTGATCGAGCGAACCACATGGCTTGCTGAATCATCATGAGGCATACATGAGCGAAAATATAGCATGAACGTGATGAGCTTTTATAAAACATGTATAATTTAATGAAATACTTGTTTAAATCATGAATGCGGAAATAACATGAGTTGAGCCAAAGATGGCTAAACACCTTGGATGTCTAACATAACTAACTGACTAGTCTATGAAACCTCTAATCGTGAATCCCGACAAAAACATACTTCTTGGGACAAGGCCCCCGCATACCTAGATGCAAGCTTAACTAAAGAATGACAATGTCTAAACCCCGAATGAGATGGGGCTCACCAATAAGCTGGTACGTGTAGATCCTACTGAAGCGAGGCGTCGTCCCGTAAATCCGTACCGCATCGTGAAAACGCAGCTCCCGGCAATAAAGGGCCGTCGGCCACATTGAATGTCTTTGTATGTAAAACAACCGAAAGAAATAACATGGGACATGGGATAATCGTGATAAGAACTCGAAAATCGAAAACCTGGCATGAACATGATGATGAGCATGAGTACATATATATATAACATAGTAAAACGATAGTAGGGAGAGCATTTCATAAACCGAATTATGTGATATCACCACGTGGGTCGTGAGTCCGGTACCTCGCCGGACCCGAAGAGCCCCCATACCTTGCCGTGGGTATGAGGTGGTAACGCGTTCGATGGATCCATTCGTTGTAAAATTAAGGTATCGTCCTAACCGGGCGGAGCGATCCTTGTCCCATGGTGGCTACGTAGTTTCGTGCTATCCGAGCTCATACTGCATTGTGTAACCCAAAACATGAACATAATATAGTTGGCTAAGAAGCCCATGATTTTCGTGAATTAACTTGTACTTATCTTGTAATCATGATTTCACGAAATAACTTGTAAACATGGTTTCATGAAATAACTTGTAAACATGGTTTCATGAAATAACTTGTATTTAGCATGTATGTATCTTGAGTCATGACATGAACATAGTTATAAAATACAATTGCATGAAAACTTGTAGACATGTAGAATATTCGTAGAAATAAGCATTTTTATTTAAAAACATGCATGCAAGAACCCATGGAATACAAGATATGAGTTTTCATGGATTACGGACGGATTCTCAATATTCATAAGGAAATATTAAGAACTCAATGATGGAATTATAACCATTCATACATAATATAATCATGGACATGGACCTAGGGTTATCATGAGAATAGTATAGAAACCCTAGTTTTAGTAGAGAATCATAATTTATGGATTATGAGGCGTGGGGAAGAAACAATGATGTTCCCACACGTAGATAGTAACTCTACATACCTTAGTCGCTCCAAAACTTGAATTAAAGACTTGAGCTTTGAATAAGATTTCCAAAAATCTTGAACCTTGAGATGGGTTTTCTTGAAAACCCTAGTTTTAGAATGATAATTTCTTGTTTAGATCATTAGAGTATATGTTAGAATTGAGTTGGAATAATTAGAGTAGGCTTACCTTGGTGTTCTTGATGATGGGGGAGGGTAGGAAGTCGTTCTAGGGCTTGAAGGAATGAAAAATAATGATTTGAACTGATAGGGACGAATATATATATTGTTCTGGAAAAATTAGATTTTTGGCCCAATTAAATACTGGCCGTATTTTGAAATACGGGCTGTATTTTGAAATACGGGCAGTATTTTGAAATACGGTCCGTATTTTGACATATGGACACCGCACTACGTCTCTTCGGTAGAAATGGCCATAACTCTTTCCACGTATGTCCGTTTGACCACCATAATATACCGTTGGAAAGGTATTTCAATGCTCTACAACTTTCATCCGAGGAAGTTTTCCCAAATTCCAAATATGTTTTGAAATACAGGTCATAAAATGAAATACGGTCCGTATTTAACCATGTGACATCAAAATGTCAAATTCCGTAATGTTCGAAATTCTTGGTTTTCGGTTATTCGAAATACGGGCGTATATTGAAATACGGTCCGTATTTAATAATATAACATCCAAGTGTCAAATTCCGTAATGTTCGTAACCCCTTGGTACCACATTTATTTCTTGTTTTACGACCGTATATCAAATATTGGTCACTGTTCATAGGCGTAAACCCCCATATTACTACTGAACATGGAAATTTCAATTCTCACATCCTTTATCTGATTTTCTAAGTCTAAGATCAAGGTCAAAGCTTAGGTCAAAGATACGAGGTGTTACATGAGGTGTTGAAAGACTCGGATTGTAGAAGGAGATAGAAAATGGGTCATGAATGTGGGAATAGTATCATTTTTGAGTAGTAGTTTGGAACGAGTCATGATTCTTGATATGTTGTGATTATAATTATGATATAAATGGCGTTAAGAACATGGGATAGACATTGTATATGAGTTAATATAATAGTGTGTCATGACCATGGATATGGATGATTTGAAGTGAATTGGGAAATATGGATAAAGTAGGTGAATAATGACTCTTGATTATGATGTTGTGAATGCTATTATAGATGTTTGGGAGTTGATATATGATATGGAGGAAGTTGTATAAACAAAGGAGATCTTTGCTCAATTTTTTCTCTAGCTTTAGTCAAGTATGCTAAGCTATCGATTATCTAATATTAGTATAACTCTAATGAAGGTAGAAAGGTGAGCATTGAAAGAGAACGTTCAAGCGATAGAATAGTTGAACGAAAAGTATGTCAGGCTAACCCTTCTTTCAATAAGGCATGGTTCCTTGGCCATATATCTATTCTTTCATGAGCCTATGATGACCTCCAAATGATTCTATCTTTAAAGCTATTAAAGCTCATGATTCTCGTTATGTTTATGATTCTACTAAATTCCTTATACGATGGGTGATCCTCTAAGGATAGATGTAATAAAACGATGATAGTCATGATGTCAAAGATGCTTATGAGCTCATATGTATATGTGTCTATGTATGACTATTATGTAACACCGAGCTTATATGACCGGGTATGATATGTATTGCTCGCACACCACTGTAGTTGGGTATGGATAATCCTGAGCATTGGTAGGGCCAGGTATGTATAATCACCGAGCCTTGCCATGGCCGGGTATGTGAAACACCGAACCTTCATGGTCGGGTATGCTATGAATACGACTATGGATACGAATATGAATACGATTATGAATATGAATATGGATATGAAATGTAAATAAATACGGATGCGAATACGGATATGGATATAGACGTATGTACACAATCACGCATTACAAATGGAAGGTCCCTATGAAAAGCAAGTAAGTGTTTACGACGATGGTTCTACTACCTCCCATCTTATGCTATTTCTTATGTCGTATATTATGCTTCTATAATGATGTTGATTATGCTTTACATACTCAGTATATCCTTCGTACTGATGCCCTTTTATTTGTGGATGCTGCGACATGCCCGTAGGTGGCCAGGGAGATAGGCTTGATCCATAGCTTTATTACTCAGGGACTACGTAGTGGGGCTCCATTACATTCGGAGCTACAGCTTTTGGTATCTATTCTTTTGTGTACATACTTATGGGCATGGCGGGGTCCTGTCCCGCCTATATGATGTGACATACTCCTCTTAGAGGCTCGTAGACATGTGTATATGGTTAGATATATTTGGCCTTGTCGGCTTATATTTTGGATATCATTTTGTTAGCCTCGTCGGCTTATGTACATTGATATGGGCATAGTTGTTGATGGTGATATAAATGTATTGTTGTCCAATGGGATTAGTATGAATAATGGATAGAAAGTATGATTTAGCTATGTGGCTCACCTAGATGTAAATGTGAATGAGCGATAAGAGGTGCCCGGGTGAGTTAGCACCGGGTACCCGTCACGGCCCTCCGGTTGGGTCGTGACACATATAAACAAGGGAGGTGCTGCCCGAATTTTCGCAGATTCTAAATGGAATTAAATTGCAGGCTTAAGATGAGCATATGACATTGAGCTTAATAATAGTATGAATGGTTTATATGTAGATTTACGAGCTTGGAAGGATAGACGTTGAACGACTAAGGCAATCGAAAAGTATTTTAAGGCTCGTCCCTTTCTTTCAAAGGCATGATTCCTATGGTATGAGTCCATAAGTGTTTCCATAACCTCCTTGATTTGAAAAGCTAGAAGTTTATGACTCTTAAAGCTTCTTATGATATTAAAAAGTCAGAATGTATTTATGAGGGTTACATTGAGGATGATTTTATGCTTAACGGTCTCAGATATGATTTCAACGATGATGTAAAAAATGCTAAGCTATTTCATGATTTTCTCGATTAATTTCATTGTTGTTGATCCCACCTTATAAATTGTTCCTTCAAGGTGGGATAGATTGATAGTTTTTAGTTGAACTCCTATGCATGCCATGAGTATAATATATGTATATAGCTATTTTGTGACATTACGTGCAGTTCTATTATTTCATTTTGATTATGCATCGCACTATTTTCATTCTTCATGTATATATAAGGCACGCTGACTGGGTGACGCTCGTGACCTTTGTTGTATATATATAAGGTACGCTTGATAGGGGGTGACGCTGTGACCTTTGCTGCGTATATATATATAAGGCACAGTTGACAGGGGGTGACACTGTGGCCTTTGTTGTGATGTGTATATGCATGGCACAGTTGATCGGGGGTGACGCTGTGGCCTTTGTTGTGATGTGTATATGTATGGTACTGTTGATCGGGGGTGACGCTGTGGCCTTTGTTGTGATGTGTATATGTATGCTTGGGTGGGGTGACGCCGTGGTCTTTTTTATGTGTATATGTATGGCACGGATGTGAGGTGACGTTGTGGCCTTTGCTGTGATGTGTACATGTATGGCACAGTTGAAAGGGGGTGACGTTGTGGCCTTTGTTGTGGTGTGTATATATATGGCACAGTTGACAGGGGGATGACGTTGTGGCCTTTGTTGTGATATTTCTATGGATATATGTGTTTCTTTGATATAGCTGTACTGATGCATTTATTTTGCCCATTCATTGACATGTCTCAAATGTTTTCTAGGATTTTATGTACATGTTGATTTCATGCCTTACATACTCGAGACACTATTCGTACCGACCCCATTTTTTTTTCTGGCTGCGTTTCATGCCCGCAGTGGCTGCACTCCGCCGGTGATCCTCGATTTAGGACCTTCGCTACCAAGCTTGGAGGGCTCTAGTATTCCGAAGCTCAAGTCGTTTTGGTACAGATCCTTTGACATAGGCTTTGTTATACTCTTAGAGGTCTGTAGACATATGTGGGTTGAGTATATACGGTTTGATCGAGTATGCAGACGTAGTTCGTTTTGGATATTTTCGATAGTAGTGGCTCCTTTATCGGCTTGCATATTTTGTTATGTTTTGTTAGCTGTAGCTTCTCAAGAGACAGGTTCTTTTTGATGTATGATATGATGAGTTTACAGCGTGCTTTTACATATTGCCATATTGTTTCCAGTTTCGGTCTGATCATATCGTGCAGGTTCGTATACGGGTGTCCAGTTCGAGCACTGGTCATGGCCCATCGGTTTAGGTCGTGATAGGCTAGTCCCAACACACCACAGGGCCCAACCTAAGGTAATATCCAACCCGACTTCATACCCGAAGGTTCACATGCTATCTCCGACATTATAATCTAAATATGTGTTTCGCTATACGAAGTCTCACCAAAGGTAAGCCATAACCTACCTGGATTGCCGAACCGCAACACCAACAACTCACTCCTTTGCCTTGCCCTTCCGCTGAACCTCAGAACCAAAGTAGTCTAAGCATAATCGAATTCTATATTAGAAATCATGAAGAATGATACTAATATTGCTACTATTTCAATTAAGTCAATTCTAACCCTAAAAATTGGGGAAAATGGGCCCACAAGGGAAAAATGGGAAATTCGAGGGAAAAATACCAATTTGAGTACTAGGTAATCATAACCCAACCATTAATTGTTGATTTAGCTCAAGGATTAGTCTAATTTCTTGTCACGACCCAACCGGAGGGCTATGACGGGCACCCAGAGCTAACCCACCGGGCACCTCTCATCATACTTTCACAATCATGTCTAGTTAAGCCACATGGCCTGCTAACAATCTCTACGCATCAATAATGCCATTTCCATTGGGCTAGAGCACTTTAATATCAACATCAACAAACACGCCCATATACATATATACAAGCTGACGAGGCTGGCAAAATGATATACAAAATATGAGCCGATAATGCTAAAAGACATCTAACTGTACGCAACTATCTACGAGCCTTTAGAAAGAGTATGCAAAATCATACAGACGGGACAGGACCCCGCCATGCCCATATGTATATACACAAAAGTATAGTACCAACAGCTGCAGCTCCGAATCAAATGGAGCTCCTCTATGCAGTCTCTGGGCAAGAAGTCTATTGATCAAGTCTATCTCCCACAAACAAAAGGACGTCAGTACGAACAATGTACTGAGTATGTAAAGCATAATCAATAGTATAATAGAAGCATGAGAAATAACATAAGATAGAAGAGTCAAGGGATGATAGAGCCATTTATACCTCTAGCGACGTTCATCATGTTCGCTTACCCTTTTTCTAATGGGAACCTTCCATTATATACACTTATATATATAGTAGTATCATACCCGACCATAGAGGTTCGGTGTCTTACATACCCGACCATGAAAAGGTTCGGTGGTATACATACCTGGCCCTACTAACGCTCAGTGTTATCCGTACCTATCTGTAGTGGTGTACGCACGATAGGTATCATGCCAGGCCATATAAACTCGGTGTTCTTAATAGTCATACGTTGATATATATATATATATACACACACACACACAGGAGTACATGCATATCCTCAACATCATCATCATCATCATCACTTTCATTATATCCTTCCTTAGAGGATCAACTATCATAGGATGAGACCAATGGTATCGTGAGAATATCAAAATCATGAGCTTTAGTGATTCTAGGAATGAAATCATCATGGAAGATACTATGGAATTCACATGAAGGTATACATCAGTGGGATCATGCCTTAAGAAAGAAGGGTTAGCCTTACCTACCTTTTCGTCTCCTTAACTACTTAATGTTCCTCTCCAAAGCTTGAGGGATCTACATTTAAAAGGGATTCATACCAAGATTAAGTCTTAAAGACACTTTTAAATTCAAACTAGAATAGTTCATGAGTTAACGAAAATTGGGCAGCATTTTCCCTATTTCATCGACTTTCCACCATATGGCAAAACAACTCCTAAATTACTACAATAACATCAACAATATCAAAATCAAGTAGTCATATTCTATTAAGTCTCAAAATTCATTCTCATATTCAACTTATATCAACAACTCTACACAAACCCTTTGCACAATTGTATACAACACTTCCTTGTCATTATTAATGCCCTTCATAAGAAGATTATATCCATAGCATACTAAGAATCATGACACAATTTAGTTTACTACTCAAAATATCATAAATTCTACATTTGAGCTCCATTTTCTACTTTCTTCCCTCACCCAAGTCATTCAACAACCAACATGCTTAAGAACATGAAATAGACATGAAAACTAACGTTTTATCTCATAGGAATGAGCTTTGGATCATGTTACCAACTTGTATGAAAACCCTAGCTTCAATACCAAAGAAATTCTTGAAGTCTACTAACCCTAGTGAGTCTTCCAACACATGGATATCTTGATTCTTGCCTCTTGATCTTTGATTTTTCTTGGGTTTGGTCCAATATATGTATGAGAAGGTTCTAGAGCTCTCAAGGGTTTGGGAGAAGTGGAAAAATGAAAAATAAGAACAAGGGTCATCTATTTATATCCAAAGAATAAAGCTGCCCGACCAAGTTATACGGCCATTTATACGGTCCGTATAAATGGATCGTATAATCCCACCATGGAAACACCCTTCTCTGCAATGGTTATACGTAGCATTTATACGGGCCGTATAAGTGGTCGGACAACCCACGCTTTTTCCGAAAACTTCTCTCGTCGATTCATTCAACCTCTTATCCTTGTGGAACCGTATAAACACTTCCACAACACTTCATTAACCATACAAGAGGCCCTATAGCCCCTCCTCCAGACATTATTAAATAAATATTAGCTCAATTATAGCGAAAACCTTTCCAAACATGACTTACATTTCACTTCCTTCAACGAACTTAGTTTCACATATCCATATGACTTCAAAATCCTATGGTACACACTTTAAGCTATCCAATATTATCCTTAATCTCGTAAGGACTTATTATTCACCTTAAGCTCTATTAGTCTACTCACAATGCAACTATCGAAAATCTCTGAGATGTAACATTCTTCCCCCCTTAGAAACATTCGTCCTCGAATGTTAGACTTTTGGGGATTCTACAAAAATTTTGCCAGAGTTTCCCATGAAATATGGTACTACCATTCTGTCACAGCAACCCAAAATATATCGCCTCACAGGGCTATAACAACAATGTCAACAACCATGACCACACACGACCACAAAAGCATCAAGGAAAGCATTACATACCTAAGGACAATGACGCCTCTGCCTGAGTCTCCGCTGGAGGTGGAAATAAATACGGGTACCTGAACCTCATGTCTTCTTCCGCTTCCCAGGTCATTTCCTCTCTATTATTATTTCTTCATAAGACTATAACTGAAGCTACATCTTTGGTCCTGAGTCTCCGTACTTGCCTATCTAAAATGGCAATGGGAACTTCTTCATAGGATAATTGCTCAGTGACTTGAACATCATCTACCGGAACAATTCTAGAAGCATCTCCAATGCACTTATGAAGCATCGATACATGAAAAACCAGATGGACTGACTCCAAATCCGAAGGTAGATCTAATTCATAAGCCACTTGGCCTACCTTGCGTACAATCTCATAAGGTCCAATATACTGAGGACTAAGCTTGCCCTTTTTGCCAAATCTCATGACGCCCTTTATTGGCGACACCTTCAAGAGTACCCAATCTTTCACTTGGAACTCTAAGTCCCGTCGACGATTATCTGCATAGGATTGCTGAAGACTTTGGGCTATTAATAACAGGTCCTGTATAAGCTTGACTTTCTCTATAGCTTGCTGGACCAATTCTGGCCCTATCAATTTAGTCTCCCCTACTTCAATCCACCCAATTGGCGATCTGCACTTGCGCCCATACAAAACCTCATACGGGGCCATTTAGACGCTAGAATGATAATTGTTGTTATAAGCAAATTCAATAAGCGGTAAGTGATCATCCCAACTACCTCCAAAATCCAATACACAAGCCCGTAGCATATCCTCGAGAGTCTGGATGGTACGCTCAGCTTGCCCATCAGTCTGTGGATGAAATGTTGTACTAAGACTCACCTGAGTCCCCAAACCTTCTTGAAAAGACTTCCAGAAATTTGCGGTAAACTATGTCCCTCTATCGAAAATAATAGATACTGGAACACCATGGAGTCGCACTATCTCTTTGACATAAAGCTTTGCATAATCTTCGGCTGCGTATATAGTTCTGACTGTTAAGAAATGAGCTGACTTCGTGAGTCTATCCACAATTACCCATATAGAATCATACTTATGCCTAGAAAGAGGCAAGCCTACAATGAAATCCACATTAATCACTTCCCTTTTCCAAGTTGGAATTTCTATAGCTTGCAACAATCCACTGGGCTTTTGATGCTCAATCTTCACTTGTTGACAGTTAGGACATTAGGCCACGAATTCCTCTATGTCCTTCTTCATTCCTGTCACGACCCAAATCGATGAGCCGTGACGAATGCCCGGCCACTACTGGCCAAGCACTCCTATGCTTGGATTCCCTTCTCACTGAATAACCTGGGCCCATATACAATCCATAACTGAGCTATACTGTCTCCTGAACAATCAACAAAAGAAACACCGTCTCGGGGACTCACGGCCAATGCATACATATAAGCATAAATACTGAGAGTAACAGCACAGGCCGATTAGGCCACTACATATACTGTACAACAATGCAAGCGCCGACAAGGCTGCATAACATCACGGCTACATAACACTATCTACAGACCTCTATAGAATACAGACTGTAGAAAAGACAGGACAAGCCCCTGTCATACCCGTTTATCAAAAGAGCATACCAAAAGGGCGGTCACTCCGGTCCAAATGGAGCTCGCTGGCTGAGGCGGAAGAGAGATCCTACTGGTCTGGCTCGCTCGGCTGGCTACCTGATCTTGCGGGCATGAACGCAGCGTCCATAAAAGAAAGGACATCACTACAAGTAATGTACTGAGTATGTAAGGCATGAATGATAACATGATAATATGTACAGAACATGAACAACAACATAACAAGGAAATATGGAAGATATAAGAAAAAGGTATGACTGTAACTGCTTGCCTCTTAAGGCGAAATCATGCCTGCTCACTTTTACCTTCAAAACATATCACCCTTACATACATAAACTGTCTGAATCAGATAACATCATTAGCCCGCGTCCGGGGTAATCATCTCACGCCGCCCACTAATGGTGCTGCCCGTGCCATATAGACACGGTGTTATTATCATCATCCATAAGCCGCCCACTACGCCCAGCGTAGTGGTGCTGCCCGGTCATATAGGCATGGTGTAATCATCCATAAGCCGTCCACTACGCCCAGCGTAGTGGTGCTGCCCGGCCGTATAGGCGCAGTGTAATCATCATGACATAAGCATGCATAAGAGCCCAATCAAAAGCTATAACTCCATCGGAGTGACGTAAGGTCGGTAACCTCCGATTGTATTATGGAATAATCATGATCGTCATGTCTCACCTTGAAGGGACGAGCATTATAAGGTGAGACTATCAATGAAGAATAACATCAAGGGAAAACATAGAGTAAGATCATAAATATCGTAAAGCGTCAATTCATACACTTTGGAGGTTTTAGAAATAGAGTCATCGTCAATGAATAAAATTAACAAAATCAAGAAATAGCTCAACATTCTCATATTATCATTGATCTCATAACTTGAGACTTTTAAACATAAAATCATCATTATCACAATCATCATAGAGATGTGCTCATCTTTAACATCACCGTTATCATTGTAAAAACACATGTCCATCGTTGTTGTCATAAGAGCTTCTTAATCATAAATCTCGGTTTGGAAAATACGCACATTTTGGAAAAATTTGTGGATTATCAGGAAAGGAGTCATGCCTTGAATCATGAACTTCTAACGTTTAGAAACAAGGAGGTTATGGAAACATTTATGGAATCACATAGGAATCATGCCTTTGAAAGAAAGGGACGAACCTTAACATACCTGCGCGGCCTCCTATTTTCTACGTTTGTCCTTCCTTACTCGCAAATCTACATTTGAGAGAATTCACACTATCGTTAGACTCATCGTTGCATACGTGTACTAAACTTTCAATTTAAACTACTTTATATTCTGCCGAAAATCGGGCAGCATCTCCCCTGTTTATATGCCTAGCCCGAAACCTCAACTCAACAACCAACAACAACAACAACAATAACAACACCAACATCAATAACATCATTTCCAACACCAATTTATACCATAAAACAGCCCACACGCTGTTTTTCAACTTTCATAACTAATCAACTTACTAAACAATTATCTAAACACTCTATCTTCGTGAATAAGCCTTAAATAATACCAAAAGAGAAAGATTCATACCTTTTTTCTTGTTAAGACAGCAATATCCTCAATATCCACGCTAAAATCCACCGCAAAACAATACTAGAATCACAACCATGCGTTACCCGGACCTAAACTACTACTCCGCTACATGAAAATTGCTCACTTTTTGGTACCCTCACTCTCCCTTCTAATTTCTGGAAATTTCTGGGCTAAAATCTGGTGATAAAAGGGGGTTATTACCCTTTTTATAGGGGTCAAATTCGGGTTGGGTCACTGTAGCAGTTTATTGTAGAAAGTCGGTACTGTAGCAGTACTGTAGCACGTGTTTCTGCTTTGTCAGCCGAACTTGTAACATCCATAATTCTCTACTCCGATGTCCTATCAGTGAGCGGTTTGGTGCGTTGGAAACTAGACTCGATGAACTTCATTTTTAGGCTTTTGTTTCACTTCAAAACACTTCATATGCTAAGAGATATTTGTCCCCCAAGTTGGACAAAAATTTTCACACAAAACATTACCCATCCTTTCTCTAAAGTCGTACTACTCCATTTCTTCCACTCATTTCCTTATAAAACCTTTCGGTATACCTTATATACATCCTTTACTCATTAAATATACTTAATACTACTTGCTCCTTATATTCCAAAGTGGTTTTAACCATAAATCAACGTACTTGTGTTTCAAATTTGAAAAGTGTTTCCTCGAAAGTACGGGGTGTAACAATTCCATTCCACCAATATATAGATTTGAGATCGTGGTACATTTTCGTTGCTCCGGGATGAACAGAATAATGGGAACAATGGGCTTCTTTCAATATTTGATGGCATAATCCTGTGACATCAAGAACACACAAACTGCCTCGACATCGGAGAACTCCATCTCCCAAAATTTCAAAGGATAACTTCTTCTTCTGAGGAAGTGTATTTCTATAACGAACTAGTATGGGATACTCATACTGGTGCTCTTTCACTTCAATTACTAGTGACGAAACAGTTGAATTCTGAATGGTAGCTCCTATATTGCCCGAGTCCATTACATGAACTCCTAGGCTAGCTAACTGCTGGAGCTTACGAGCTAACTCTGTTTTCTCTTGCTGAACATCACATAGGCTACCTATAGATCTACGGCTAAGAGCATCAGCCATAGCGTTCGCCTTCCCGGGATGATATAGGATGTTAACATCATAGTATTTCAATAACTCCAACCATCGCCTTTGCGGTAAATTCAACTCTTTTTGCTTGAAAATATACTAAAGGCTTTTGTGATCCGTATAAATATCAACATGGACACCATACAAATAATGTCTCCACATCTTCAATGCATGAATCACGTCAGCTAACTCAAGATCATGGGTTGGATTGTTTTTCTCATGTTTTCGCAACTGCCTTGAAGCATAGGCAATCACCTTACCATGCTGCATCAACCCACACCCTAACCCAATACCTAAAGCATCACAATAGACAACATAGCCTTTCGATCCCTCTGGAAGTGTCGGGTCTGGGGAAAAAGTTAATCTATTCTTCAACTCCTGGAAACTATGCTCACAAGCATCCGTCCATTTGAATTTAGCTGCTTTCTGAGTTAGCTTAATTAGTGGTGCCGAAATAGAAGAAAAACCCTCTACAAATCTTCTATAATAGCCTGCTCAGCCCAGAAAACTATGAACCTCCGTAGGTGTTGTAGGCCTTGGCCAAGTCTTCACAGCCTCAATCTTTTGGGTATTTACCTGAATACCATCAGCCAAAATAATATGTCCCAAAATGGTCACCGACTTCAACCAAAAATCAGGATATCATCAATGAACACAATCACGAATAAATCTAAGAAAGATCTAAACACATTGTTCATCATGTCCATGAATACTGTCGATGCATTAGTTAGCCCAAATGACATTACCCGGAATTCAAAATGACCATATCTTGTTCTAAAGGCCGTCTTAGGAATATCTTCCTCCCTAACTCTCACCTGATGATACCCGGATCTCAAGTCTATCTTTGTAAACCATTTGGCACCTTGTAATTGATCAAATAAGTCATCAATCCTTGGAAGAGAATATTTGTTCTTGATCGTCACCTTATTCAATTGTCTGTAGTCAATGCACATTCGCAAGGAGCCGTTTTTCTTCCTTACAAACAACACGGGTGCTCCCCACGGGAAAGAATTAGGCTTAATAAAGCCTTTTTTAAGCAAGTCTTTCAATTGCTCCTTCAACTCTTTCAACTCTACGGGAGCCATTCTATAAGGAGGAATAGATATTGGTATCCGGTAGCACATCAATAGTAAAATCAATCTCCCGCTCTGGGGGAAGGCTTGGAAGCTCATTCGAGAATGCATCTGGAAACTCATTTATTATGGTGACAAACTGAAGAGTTGGCGATTCGGCTTCTATATCTTAAACCCAGACTAAATGATAAATATAACCTTTAGCAATCATTTTCCTAGCCTTGAGATAGGAAATAAACCTACCCCTCGGAGACGCTGTATCTCCCTTCCATTCCAAAATTGGTTCTCCCGAAAACTGGAAGCGAACCAATTTTGATCTACAATCAACATTAGCATAGCAAGAAGCCAACCAATCCATGACCATAATAACATTAAAGTCTACCATTTTTAACTCATGTAAATCAACCATAGTACGATGATCACAAATCACAACTACATAATTTTTATATACTCGACTATCTATTACCGATTCACCAATGGGTGTCGATACCTCGAAAGGTTTGATTGACTCCAGTTTGATCCCAAATCAACCCGCAATATATGGAGTAACATATGACAATGTGGAGCGCAGATCTATCAATGCATATACATCAAGAGAAAATACCGATAATATACCTATAACAACATCAGGGGAGGACTCAAGATCCTACCGTCCAGCCAAAGCATAAATACGGTGCTGAGGACCACTGGAACTGAGAGCTCCTCCTCTACCTCTACAATAGATGACCGGTGCCTGTGAACCTTACCTCAGAGGGCGTATAGATGATGAAGACCCGACTGCCGACCCTGAAGGCTGGACCCTACCCCTACCACCAATCGAGGGGAGGGGGTCACGCACGATATGGCCTGGCCGACCGCATGTATAGCAAACATCTAAACCTAATAGACATTGGCCCCAATGTAGCTTCCCACACTGAGAACATTATGGCATGGGTGGCCTTGCTTGACCCGAGTCCCCTCTGTAATGAGAACCTGAAGCTCTAAAACTCCTACTCGGCCTGGAGTAAGTAGATCTATCAAATCTCCAGCCCATAAATCGTGAAGGCGCACTAGTCATGGAATGACCTGATTGCCTAGAAAACTGTTGTCTTTGCCCTCCTCTAAACTCACCAATTGGACTCGAGGATCTATCCCTCTTGTTATAACCTCTGTCAAGCTCACGCTCACCTCTTTTGTGGTTATTGGATTTCCTCCAAATTCTGGGCATGGGCTTGAATGTGAGAAATATCGATATTGTCCTAAAGGGACACAGTGAAGCACTTATCCATCAAATGCGGCCCTAAGCCACTCACAAATCGGTGCACTCGATCGCCCATATCCACTACCATAGCCGGATCATACCTAGACAAAGATTTAAAGCGGAGACTATACTCTACGACACTCATACTTCCCTGCCTAAGATTCAAGAACTCATCAGCTCTAACCCGCCAAACGTCAGGGAGCAAGTAATGTCGAAAGGAAACCATCAACAAACTCTTGCCATACCTGGGGAGGTGCATTGACTCCCTAGAAGACAACCAAACCGTATACCAATGTACCACAAAATCTCTTAGTCTATAGAAAGCTAGCTCTACCGATTCAACGTCGAAAGCATGCATTAACGGAAGCGTCCTTAACATTCCATCAATAAAGTTTTGAGGGTCCTCACCCGACTTTGATCCGAAGAACTCCGGAGGGTTCAAGCTAATAAAATCACAGGCTCTTGCACTAACCACCCTATCACCATGATCCATACCTTGCCGCTGGGCCTGAGTGGCAACCAATTGAGTCAACAATTGAATGGCCTATTTCATCTCTTAGCTCGAAACCTCTGGTGGAAGAGTTGGGGGTGCTGGAGCTAGGGCTGAGGCTCCCTCATCCTCCTCTAAAGCAGGTAATGAGTGAGAGGACTGAGATTGAACCATATTCTGGGACTCACTGTCACGACCCAAATCAATGAGTTGTGATGAGTGCTTGATCTCTAGTGACCAAACACCCCCACACTCATATATGAATAACATTAAATAACAGGGGCCTATAAGTAGCTTAAATCGAACTTATACTGACTCATGACAGGATGTCGGCATAAACTCTGCATAATCTATACATATATATATAAGATGGAAAGAATGATGCAAGTCGATTAGGCCGCTATATGTACTGTATAACAAGATGAGAGCCGTCAAGGCTACATAATATCCCAACTATGTACAACTGTCTAACAGACCTCCTATAGAGTACAAGTTGTACAATGGACGGGACAGGGCTCCCGTCATACCCATATATGCATATACACCCAAAATAATGTACCAAAATAGACCGCAGCTCCGAATCGAGTGGAGCGCACCGACAACAGCTGAGGGGAAGTCCTACTGAGTCGGATCCTATCTCTGTCTACCTGAACCTGCGGGCATGAATGCAACCCTCCCCCTCCCCCTCCCACCCCTCCGAGCAATAGGGGAGTCAGTACGGATAATGTACTGAGAATGCGAGGCATAGAAGTAACATAAACATAAGAATCATGATCGAATCGATCTCCGAAATTGATTACCGACTAGGTCGCATCTCAGCGGATCGTGTATTTAAAGACATTTGCATAAATATTTTTATTGACAATGCCTCTGTGGGCGCATAACATGCATGCTCTCAATGATAATCATGCTCATGTATGTATATAGGTCATAGAGCTGAGGAACATTCAGCCCGATACATATGCCATATAATAGTACGGAGGAACGTAAGGATCGATCCATATATAGTAGTGTCGAGGAACGTACGGCCCGATTCATATATAATAGGGCCGAGGAATGTACGGCCCGATCTATATATTATCATCAAGGTGCACCAGCTGATCAAGTGGTAATGCGTATATAACGCCTATCATTTTCCCCATACCCCATGTTACACCTCATACTTTTAGAGCATGAGTATGTCACGTACTTCACCGTATTAATGGAGTATCAAAGACGTTCCACGAAGTTTTGGAAGGCACAAGCCATAGGAAGAACGTAACAGTGAAGTAAAAGATGCATTACGATCTCGTAGGACAACCTTGGAACAAAAGGAAATGAATATTATCAAGTATGATCAATGATAAATATGATGTATGGAGAGTTTCGGAAGATTCGGGACCAAGTAAAGTGCAGAAAAATAAGTTTGTCGAAAATTTGGAAAAAAACTTGGCAGAATTCTGGACAAAATTTTGGGTCAAGTTTGGAGGGGTATATCTCTTGGTATATAAGGAGTTTTAAGCTTTTTCAAAAGCCTAAAATTAAGTTCTTCAAGTCTAGTTTTCAACACAATAAACCATTTGTCAATGCGACATCGGAGCAGGGATTTATGGACGTTACAATTTAGGCCGACGAAGCAAACAAATGCTGCTACAGTAACCTGACCCACACACACCTATAAATACCCTTCTAACCCATTAATTTTTACCATTTTCTCATCCTCCCCACTTCTAAAAAGTTCTGCAATTCTCCACAACCTTCCATAACTTTTTATAATTTTCCCTAATCCTCCATAATACTCCATAACCCTCCATAATCTTCCACAATCTTTCCATATCATCAAGAGAGAATATCAACATCAAAATCTCAAAAAAAAATTATGGAAGATAATTGTTCTTGTTTCTTCAAGGTGGTGATGGACTTGATCTTAGAAAGGGGTGAATGAAGTGAAGTTCTTCCACTATAAGAGTTGCGAGCTTGGAAGAATAAACTTTGAATGACTAAGGGGATCGAAAGGTATGTTAAGGCTCGTCCCTTTCTTTCAAAGGCATGATTCCTATGTTGTGATCCCATAAATGCTTCCATAACCACCTTGTTTCCAAAAGCTAAAGGTTCATGACTCTTAAAGCTTCTTATGATGTTAAAGATGAGAATGTTTCTATGATGAACATGATGATGATGATTTTTATTACAGAAATTTTGAAGCTATGATTTGAGAGCATTATGAAATTATTGAGCCATTCCATGAATCCCTTGATCTTACTTATTGTTGATGGTCTCAACTCATGTTACTCGTTCCTTCGAGGTTAGATATAGCGAAGATAATGATTCTATTTTCAATGCTATCTAAGTTTATGATCCTCGAGACTCCCATGACATTGTCGACTTCACCTTAAGATAGTTGATCTTCTAAGCAAGGATATAGTGATAATGATAATGCTAATGATGATGTTGATTTCATTTATGTATTTTTATGTATATGTATGTATGTATGCATTGCACCCCCCCACTGATCAGTTGGGTATGACAACGAGTCCTGAAAGGGCCATGTACGGATAACAACGAGTCCCGAAAGTGCCGTATACGGATAATAATGAGTCCCGAAAGGGCCGTGTATGGATAACAACGAGTCCCAAAAGGATCGTGTATGGATGACTTTGAGTCCTGAAAGGGCCGAGTACGGATGACACTGAGTCCTGAAAGGGCCGAGTACGGATATGACAGATGTATGTATAGTAATGCATGTGAAAACATATGTATGTATGTTGTGTATGGATGTGTATGAAATGTTTTTTCCTATAGACGAGTAGTTTACATGAAAGAGATCTGAAGAAGAGTACGAGGTATAATTACTTACTTTATCTTATGTTATCTTCATTCTGATATCATACTACTATTTATGCCTTACATACTCAGTACATTGCTCGTACTGACGTTCCTTCGTGTGGACGCTGCATTCATGTTCGTAGGTGTAGATAGACGACACGAGGATCTTTCATTTTCGGCTGCCTTCAGGTACTAGTCTTGAGTGGTGGCTCCACTTCTTCCTGGAGAATTGCCGAGTCTGATTCTATATATATATATATATATATGAATTGTGTTAAGGGTACGTCGGGGACCCTGTCCCGACTTGTATACCTCAGTCATGTTCATAGAGGCTTTGCGA
Source organism: Lycium ferocissimum (assembly GCF_029784015.1). Lineage (NCBI taxonomy): Eukaryota > Viridiplantae > Streptophyta > Magnoliopsida > Solanales > Solanaceae > Lycium > Lycium ferocissimum. Next base: position 23,319 of record NW_026716137.1, read on the forward strand.
GCGGTTCTGTGTACAGCTTAGTCATAGTGTGACAGTAGTAATGTCGGCATCATAGGCCTATTGTGCATATACTTATGCATGATATTATGTTCATATTTAGCCGCTTGATCATATTGTTTCCATTCGAGAAATAGAGGATGTGAGTTGTAAGTCGGTTCGATCGGTTTCCGCAAGGTGCCGGGTGCTAATCACGCCTTACCTAGGGTGGGGTGTGAGAAATTGGTATCAGAGCCATTTTGTCCTAGGGTTGTCTACAAGTCGTGTCTAGCAGAGTCCTGTTTATGGGTGTGAAGTCGGCCACACTTATAAAACGGGGAGGCTGCAAGGCATTTGGGAATGATTAACCTTATTTTCTCGTCTTAGATTGTGCAATGAGAGCCAAGTCATAGGAAATGAAATTATTTGTACTAACCCTTGATTTCAGTGGAAGAATGGTGTTGACAAAGGAAGTGGATGAAGATATTGGGATTACAGAGGTAAGTCACTTTGCTGAAACTACGTCATCAAAATGTGCATCTTCTATGAGAATGAATTGGTCATAATCAAGATAAGTTGATTGTATAGTAAAGCAGGGGAATTAGTTACATGTATAATTTAATGATAAGTTCAGCTGTAAGATTGCGGACTTGCGAATGTTGAAGGAATCGGTACGCAGGTAAGTAGTGGTAAAAAGGATTATAAGTCGATATGGTAAGAATGTTGCAAGTATTATTGAAATTTATAGCCAATGAATAGAAGAGAAAGTGACCAGGGAAATATAAAAGGACAATTGATAAAAGTTCAAGTATATTCCGAGTTGCGACGCATGAGGTAAGTTTCATCATCTTTGCATTTATGTTCGATATTGAGGGCCTTGTGAGGCGTTACATGTATTTTCTGGGCTGCGTGTAGGTTTGGATAGTAAGAAATATAGGGGAAACTCTGTCAAAATTTTCGTAAAATTTAAGGACGAGGACCAAAGATTTAAGAGATAACAAAAGTTATACGTCTATTAGTGCTACAGACTGATTAAAGGGAAAGTATAGGACAAGTTGATATGGATGATAAAATAAAGATGACGCTACAAGTTGACATCTTGCATTAGTTATTGGAATCAAAAGTACTATTCCAATTGGACAGATAGTTGGGAACATCACTATTTCGAGTATCCCCATAAATTTCGATCGAGAATGGCAATGAAATACAACACCATAAGGTAAAACCTTTAAGGGGGAAGCAAGTAAGCTTGAGTACGATCACAAGGGCTGACTAAGGTATTGGAGGAATTATGACACCCGACAATGGGGCAATCGAAAAGTAATAGGGAGTTATGAAGCAAGATGAGCTAAGGAAATGCAAAGAGAAGCCATGAAAGTAGACGGAGATAAGATCGCAAGAAAAGGATTCAAGGATATAAATAGAAGAGATAAACATTTAAGGAATTAAGAGATCTGCTTGACTAATAAACCGAAACAACAGATAAGTGCGTTAGACTTATCAAGTGAGAGTCAGGCAAAGGTAAAAAGCAAAGGACAACCCCAAAGGATATTACGTTTGGTCGAAACAAACCTGGTGACAATGAACCCTCGTGGAACAAGCAAAATAATGGCTTCCCTAAAAGAGGAGGGGGAGCAATGGAGGTTCTGCATAAAGAAAGAACAAATTCAGTTATAAGTTGAGTTACAATTTTCCCAAGTTCAAAAGGGGGAAATGTACTAGCTCAAAGGAGCCAAATTTTGAGATGAACCAATATATCAAGAACGCACTAAAGAAAAGTGAGAATGGACTAAATGCAAGTATATTATGAGACAAATGTGAAAAAGGAAGTATGACAAGATGATGAAGGTTTAGCGAATCAAGGAGAATAAGTTTCGCCGATGCGACATGTCGTATTCCGGACTATGACTTGAATCACTCGCGTCGAAGAAATTTCAGGTACATTTAAATATGCAGTAAAGTACTCCAAGGGGTAGCAGAAGGAGTGAGAAAGGCCGCAAGTGACTAGGGATAAGTATAAAGGACAATCGGGATTACTAAAAAGAACTTGTAGCACTAGAAGAGATGAAGGCTTTAAAAAGAGGAATATCTATAAGAAGTTCAATAATCTTCAAAGGAAAGGAAGATAGTGTTGTCACGCCCTGATTTTGCTAGGGCGTGATGGGCACCCGACCCCACATTCGGAGCCGAGCGAACCCACAGACTCTTATTACATACATAACTGTCGGACTCTTAATTAGATAGAATGACAAATATAGTAAATAATTCTGGAAATATCTCTGTAATGTACAAATCAGCAGAATTTGTAATCATGCGGAATTTATGACATAATACAAAGTGACATGACGGCCGGTGGAGCCGCCTACAGAACTGACATCCAGAACCCACACTCTGTCTGCAAAGTCTCTATCAGATAATCAGAACACATAATATGCATAAACTGACTCGGCAGCCCTCCAGGAGCAAATGGAGCTTGCCAACGCCGCTGGAACATCTCCTACAAAGCCTGTACTCATCTGGGTGTACCTGCGCGGCATGAAACGCAGCCCCCGAAGAACAGGGGGTCAGTACGGAATATGTACTGAGTATGTAAAGCATAAAGACCAACAAACAAAATCGT